>NC_079194.1:91752573-91902573 GCF_029499605.1 Hyla sarda | reverse complement strand
AAGAGGCGAGGAGACGAAAAAAAAGACAAAAAATAAATTAAAAAAAAGGTAAACATTTTTAAAGAAGAGAAAGAGCTACGATATGATAACTGAGATTAGAGGGGCAGTTTAAGAGTTCGAAAAAATGATAAAGGGACTTAAAAAAAGCATACAGTAACACCAAAGTGGGACAAATCCCCAATTGACCAAAGTAAATCATTTACATCTGTACAAGAGATATATATATATATATATATATATATACACATATATATATATATATATATATATAAATACTTACCCTATATGGGCTGTTGGGTACACTAACACCACCCCATGTGACAGCAATTGTATGTTTAATGGGCTTCACAGGATTGTAGGAGCAGACATACGTTCCATCTGGTTTAGCCTTCGTGTTGATATCCACAGGACTTCCTTCAACATCCTGTTAAAAATAAATAACACAATCCCCCGTATAAGTGGAAATGAGTCAGAACATATGTTTTTATTTGCCTCAGTCGGGTCCATGTATGGCTCAGTCTCCATTTATGTTCTAATGCTGGCGAAGTCTACAATTTTATAGTTTCATCACTTTATTTTTCTTAGAAAAAGGACAGGGTCAGCATATATTGTGTCGGTGTGTAATGTGCCGTCATTCCAGGAGACAGATGCCAAGTGGAGTCATTTAGTTTGATGGAAAGAAGTTCCCCCTGTCTGGAATTGTGTGGTCACCAAGAGAAGCTCAGCGAGATTTTAAGCCGAGACCCCACAGTCAGTGAAGCACAGTGAGCCATTATACCCAGGGGGTTTCCCCAGAGGTCAATTCATCTGCCTGGAATTCCTAAAGCTCCAGTCTTCATTCCCTTTTTCCCCCCAGACCTTTTATATTCATTGTGCTTATCCGATTTTTTAAACTTACCTGGGCAAAGATCTGTAAAGGTGCAGCCCCAGCATCTTTTGGATCAACATAGAATTCTGCTGTATGGTTAACAATGCATCCAGTTTTCTCCAGTCCCGGACCATATGCTTTAACCTGCAAAATTAAACCAAGACAATTATAAAAATATATCCCTAATCCATCCTCTTAGAAGGACTGATGCACAAACTTTACAATATACGGTAAACTTATTAAGTCATCCCCTTCTATTAAAACATTTGTGTAATCTAGAAAATTCATAATAAAGAAAATCACCTAGACGTAATTGAGTGCCGCTAACAAGAACTCTAAGGGTGCGTTCACACTGAATAAATGAAGAGTAATTCACGCCAAAAAATTTACGAGCGGAAAAAATAATTTTATTTTCTCGCAAAATTTGCGCGGAATTGTGTGCGGAATTGCGTGCAGACATGGGGGGAAAAGAAGTGAAGGGTTTTTCAGCCATTTCCATGCAAATTTTGTGTGCATTCCGCCCAAATTGCGTGCGAATTGCCCACGAATTCAGCGCAAAAACGATGTTGGGCGGAACTTTTTTTTTACCATTCACTTCAATTGGCCAGCAGAAATAATATTAAACAGGCCAGCAGAAATAATATTAAAGTCAATGGGCAGAGGAGATGTGCATTCATTAGGAGCGGAGAATTCAAGAGGAATTACTCGAGTAAATTCCTCTTGAATTACTCCGTGTGAAAGCACCCTAAGGGTCTATTCACATGGCAGAATTTCCGCTTGCGGAATTCCACCTCAAATTAACGCCAATAGACTTCTATGGGATTCCGCACTCCCATTCACACTTCTGAATTTCCGCGTGCGGAATTTCAAAAGTGTGAATAGGATTGCGGAATCCCATAGAAGTGTATGGGCTTTAAAGGGGTTATCCACCATAAGGTGACTTTAGTACTTACCTGCCAGAACTGGGTGTTTCCTGTTGGATTTTGTTCTCTAAACTACACATCCCACAGTTCCATGCTTAAAAGTTTGAGATCACTTTCCTTCCTCCCACACATCAGCCACCAAACCCATTGAAACACAGTGTTTTCTAACCAGGGGACCTACAACTGTTGCAAAATTGAAGCAGGACTGGCTCCCTCTGATCACCTGACTAGTGATGTCAGGTCTCGATGCACTGCAACCTGGGAAATAACGAGACATGAGAAATTTTGTATGCTGTTAAAAATAAATATTGGGGCGATAATCACAGAAGAATTGTGAGACCACCGTCACACACAGGTGCAGACACTATATTATGAACTACACTAACTTTACAGCCCCTGTAGCATAGTCAAATAAAAAAAATCCTGGAATACCCCTTTAATTTGAGGTGGAATTCCGCAAGCGGAAATCCTGCAGTGTGGATAGACCCTAAGGGTATGTTCACATGGTGGACTGTCCATGTGGAATTGGAGTGGACTATGGCTCAGATTTATCAAACTTTGTGAGAGAAAATCTGGAGTGATTTTTCAACTGCAAACCAATCACAGCTCAGCTTTCACTTTACCACAGCTCGCTAGCTGAGCTATGATTGGCTACTGTGGGAAAATCACTGTAGTTTCTCTCTCACAAAGTTTGATACATCTAGGCCTGTGTGTTTTATGGGATAGAGCTCCTCTGTGATAGTATAGTGGATTTCATGCCATGATTGATACTGCTGTATTTGCTTCAGAGGTGCAGGATTGAAGCAGAAAGGAGTATGAGCAGTGTCGGCCACTGTGCCTCTGTAGTGTGGACTGTCAATATATCATATGTCTCAATATAAGGAATCTCTACTTTTAATATTGAATGAAATATTTTATAGATGACAAGGTAGCTGACAATTGAATGCCGCACTGGCAACCTGCATTTGGCAGAAGTATCCCGTTACAGGCTGAGCAGTCAGAGTTCTAGTCAAGACCTTTCCAAAACATTTCCTGTCTCGGAGGTGAGATTAGCAGCGTGTTGCTCAGTAGGCTATACATGTAAGATCTGCAATGTACAATGTAAAGATTTTATGAAAAACACTCCTATCCCCCAAAGGTGCAGGTGACATCACACGTGGAAAACTTGAACAAGTCTATAACTTCATTACGAATGCATAGACGTTGGCGTACAAGTGAGACACAACTCAACAGATGTTAGATGTGAAGAGGGGCTTTGAGCTCAATGAGAAATTCAGTTTACATCTATGAATAGTCTTTACTATTCTCTCTGAAGGAAATCTAGAATGGGAACTTAGGAACATGATAGGAACCAAATATGGAGATCATTACCAAGTCCACAATCATACTTTCAACTCTAGGGTGCGTTCACATGCCGTCTTTCCCCGTTTCGGTTCCGTTCTTGCAGGCTGTAAACGGATTAAAAACGGTTTTAAAAAAATCCCATTCATGTCAATGGGATTTTTTTTTTTTTTACAACCAGTTTACATCCATTTGACCAGTCTGCACTCATTTAAGTTATTTGCCGGCAGAAAAAAAAGACACATGCAGTATTTTTTCTTCCGTCAAAAAAACGAGAGAGCAAAAAAAAAAAACAGTGAATTTAACACTGAAGTCTATGGGAAATGGATGAGCCTTTAATGTTATCCGTTTGCATCCCTTTTTTCAATCCGTTTTTTTTATCCATTTTTACTTCTGAGCATGCTCAGAACAAAAAAAAAAATATATATTTTTTTGGTTTATTAACTGAACAATAACGGATCCAAACAGATACAAATGGATAACATCTATTTGCATCCGTTATTTTGCTTTTTTATTTTTAAAGTCCGTTTTTTTTGATGGGAGAAGAACGGGACGGCAGTGTGAGTGCAGCCTTATTTGGTTTCCTAATGAAAATGACTTCATGAGGGGCTTATTCTCTATACTTACAGTGGACGTGAATTCACAACTTTTCCTATGAATTATCACAGCAAATGTTCACCCTTAAAGGGGTATTCCAGGAATTCATTTTATTTGACTTTGCTACAGGGGCTGTAAAGTTAGTGTAGTTCATAATATAGTCATACAGGTAAAGAAGAAAGCGTAGTGGCACTCACCAGTTAGGTTACTTCATAGGTAGCTTTATTCCATAAGAAGGTGCATTGACATGGGCGGCATCAGATCCGGCCGGACCGGGACGCCAGTGCGTTCGCTTGCTGGGTTACAATTGTTTCACGCTTGCGCGCTTCAACAGACCCTCCCTCTCACCGCTTCCCTCACCTGTATATGAACACCTACAACAGGCGACGTCAGAGGTGGGAGGGATTACAGCAAGCTTCAGTTTAAAACCAGTTACAAAAAAACTACATTTAAAACCAACATACAGTTACAAGAAAGTGCCCAAGTCTATTCTGTCATTAAGACCTACATTATCCTGTGCCCGTGTTTTTAAAATCCAACGGGCCTCCACTTCACGTAACTCTTTAACAATATTCACTCCTTTTCACGGGGTTAACCGTTTGATCCCTGTAAATTTTAACACACTTTTGTTACCATCATGGTCTTTTTTAACATGCTCGATAAGGCGCGGGGACCCTTTACCTGAACTTACAGACCAGACATGCTCTCTGAACCGAGTGTTCATGGCACGTATGGTACTCCCAATATAGAACTTACCGCAAGTACATATGATTGCGTATACCACATAACTGGTTCTGCAACATATGTACTCGGTTATCTCTTTGCTTACCCCGCCCACTGTCACATTTCTGCCAGATGAAAACTGAGGACACCATTTACATCTCTTACATTGAAAATTACCTTTCACTGACATTTTCTTTAATCAATTTTCAGAACTCACTTCTTTAAACTTACTGCTGACTAATTCATCTTTTAAATTCTTCGTTCTTTTGAACGTCACTAAAGGTCTTTGTAATCTGACAGCTCCTAGCTGTGGGTCTCTTTCGATCAAGCTCCAATTTTTTGTGATCAAACTTCTAATTAAATCAGACAAGGGGCTATATTTGAATGAAAAACAAAACTTTTCACTAGTTTTTTCAGCATTACCCTTTCCATAATTTTTCTTATTCTTGCTACCCTTGAGCAGATCATTTCTAGTTATTTTTTTTGCTCTATCCAGCGCATCGCAGAGGACTTCCCTCGGGTATCCTCTTAGCGACAATCTTTGCATCAGAGCAGTAGCTTGTTCTTCAAACGCCTCTGGGGAGCTATTGATGCGTTTCAAACGCAATAGTTGCCCGTAAGGGATAGCTTTTCTGGTGTGAATGGGGTGGTAGCTGTCAAAATGTAATATTGAATTGGTTGCAGTTTCTTTTCTATAACCTTTAGTGACTAATTGACAGTTTTCTACCACCACCTTCACATCCAGAAACTCGAGTTCAGTGTCACTACATTTAGACGTAAATTGCATATTCATGTCATTGCGATTTAGGTATGTCACAAATTCTTCGAAGTCAGACTGTGTGCCCTCCCACAACATAAAAATATCATCTACGAACCGTAGATAACATCGAATGTGTTTTAAATATTTGTTTTGTGTGGGGAATACAAATCTGTCCTCAAAATGGGCCAAGAACAAGTTAGCGAACGTACACGCTACTGGCGTGCCCATTGCTACTCCCCGTTTTTGTGCAAACCATTGCTCGCCAAACTTAAATACATTATTCCCTAGAACAAATGTAAGTGCTTCACAGACAAAGTTGATGTACCTATCACTCTTGTCTGTATTTTCCAAGACTTTTCGGATGCACTCGGTTCCATCCCCCTGCGGTATCCGAGTATAAAGGGACTCCACGTCTATAGATGTTAAAAGGAGTCCCTCTCGCCAGGGGATGTCACCCAGTGCAGCCAAAAAGTCATTGGTGTCTTTTACCAAAGAAGGCACATCTTTTAGTAATGGGCGTAGCAACCAGTCCAAATATTTGGACAAAGACTCAGTTAGAGAGCCCACCCCGGAGACAATAGGTCTCCCGGGTGGGCTCTCCAGGGTCTTATGAATTTTGGGCAGGAAATACCAGTTCGGATCTTTTACTTCATCAGGGAATAACCGCTCAGCCAGTTTCTCAGAAAGTATACCGGATTCCACTTGCTTTCGCAAAAAAGACTGCAGTTTGGACTTAAGATGGGGAGTTGGATCATTTTTAAGTTTCTGATAAGTATCAGTATCCCCTAGTTGTCGAGTTGCCTCCTGTATGTAGTAGGATCTTGGCATCACCACTACATTACCCCCTTTATCGGCTTTTTTTATTATCAAATTGCCTTGCGTTTTTAACCATTGAAGAGCTTTACGCTCCTCTATTGTCAAATTGGGGGATGCCTGTGGGTATACCAAGGCCCTTACATCAGCGAGGACTCGTTCCTGAAATTGATCCAAGCTGGTTCCAGGTATCAAGGGGGGGCAAAATTTCGATTTATTGCCACCTCTAAAATCCTGATATTCAAATTCCGTTGGATCTGAGCAGCTTACATCTAGCAGTTCTAGCAAGGTATCTACACACTCCCTATCTGTATCTGACAGTTTACCGGGCATGCTAAAACCTAGTGGTCCTACAACAACAGGGATTTCCCCTTCCTTCCTAGTCTGGCTAGTTGGTTGTACATTCACCTGTTGGGAAAATAATTTTTTCAGATTGAGTTTCCTGACACATTTGAATAGATCAATTTCGAAGTCTTCAAAATGAAATTGCTCACTGACACAGTAATTTAAGCCTTTCCACAATAGAGAAATTACAGAGGGATCTAGATTAACATCTGACAGGTTGATTACTGCTGGTGCGTCTTTATTACTATTGCTATCGGAAGAAAAAATAGGTGAATCTATTATAAATTCTTTGTCATTATTTAGTTTTGCCATGACACCCTCTTCCGTTTTTGTTTTGTTTTGGATTTTACTACTCCTTCCGCCCCTTCTTGTTCTTTTTTTCTTTGTGAATGCGACAGTCCTTCCCCGTTTTTTGGAGACTTAATATTCAGATTCCCTATGGATAGGTCGGACTCATCTGTGGTACTTGAATCCGACTCAGTTGTCCATGAGTCGGGAAAATTTTTGTTTAATTTCTTTTTGATCGTATTTTTCCCACTTTTCTTTTTTTGGGGTTTTCCTTTTTTTAATAAAGATGTTATTAGACTCATAGTCCTCCCGATCCCGTAGGAACTTGTCCCGCTTAATTTCTTTAATGGTCTTCTGTAGGACAATCAGTTTTTTCTCAGTTTTTTTTAGAAAAGTCCTCATAAGCCGCAGTAGATAAGCGAGTTTGTAATTCCGCCTTTAATCGAGTCAGTTCAGCCGTCACAGATGCGTACTCCTCTGTGTTACGTTCCAAGATGAGTATTAACATATTCATTGAGTACATTTTATGGAGCTCATCCCATCTGGTCATAAATGCAACATCATCTGTGAATTGGGATGCTTCTTTGTAGCCTCTTATACCTTGTGGTACACGCCCGCTTTCGCGGTACGAATTTAAGGAGTTAAGAGTCCAGAATAAACGTGTCTCCTTTTCGGAGAGAACTGTGATCTTAAATTCAAGAGTTTTAGTACTCATGAATTGACACGGGTCTCTTTCATTGCACTGTTGAAAAAACGCACTGGCGTCCTGCCGCCCTGCTCCTAAGGTGTTCCCCGACTCGGGCTCCTGCGATCTTGTATTAGCAACTTCCATTTGTTCAGCAGAGGGTTAACAGACAAGGCTGTTGCGAGCGTGCTCAGATCAAAAATTTACAGGGATCAAACGGTTAACCCCGCAAAAAGGAGTGAATATTGTTAAAGAGTTACGTGAAGTGGAGGCCCGTTTGATTTTAAAAACACGGGCACAGGATAATGTAGGTCTTAATGACAGAATAGACTTGGGCACTTTCTTGTAACTGTATGTTGGTTTTAAATGTAGTTTTTTTGTAACTGGTTTTAAACTGAAGCTTGCTGTAATCCCTCCCACCTCTGACGTCGCCTGTTGTAGGTGTTCATATACAGGTGAGGGAAGCGGTGAGAGGGAGGGTCTGTTGAAGCGTGCAAGCGTGAAACAATTGTAACCCAGCAAGCGAACGCACTGGCGTCCCGGTCCGGCCGGATCTGATGCCGCCCATGTCAATGCACCTTCTTATGGAATAAAGCTACCTATGAAGTAACCTAACTGGTGAGTGCCACTACGCTTTCTTCTTTACCTGTATGATTTTGGACAGTCTACATTTCCAAGTAGTTGAGCACCTCCACACGCAGTCCCCCTTGCGAATCACTTCCGACCAACTCAGAGAGAGACAGAGCAGTGCCGATCAGCTGTTTCTACCTACTAGGACTTGTTCATAATATAGTGTCTGTACCTCTGTGTGATGGTTTTCTCACAAATCTTCTGTGATTTTGACTCCAATATTTATTTTTAACAGCATACAAAAGGACTACTGTCTGGGATTTTTCCTAGCTTGAAATGCGGCCGAGACCTGACTCACTAGTCAGCTGATGACAGGGAGCCTGTCTGCTTCAATGGGTGGAGAGAGCAATCTGCAAGTAATGCAACAGCTGGAGGCACCCTGATTGAAAACCACAGGTCTGCAGCTCATTTATGTTTCAATGGGTGGGGTAGCTGATGTATGGGAAGGAGGAAAATTGCATCATGGGATTTGTAGGCAAACAAGAAAACTGAAAACAGGAAATACAAGTTCACAGAAAACTAGCCACAGTGTTCTGGTAATCT
This sequence comes from Hyla sarda, assembly GCF_029499605.1. Lineage (NCBI taxonomy): Eukaryota > Metazoa > Chordata > Amphibia > Anura > Hylidae > Hyla > Hyla sarda. The sequence continues at coordinate 91,894,057 of NC_079194.1, read as the reverse complement.
CACAACATAGCCATTTAGCCCAAGACAAGCGCAGATCCTTCCTAAGCATGTCCATTACTGTCTGCCAGGTACGTACTAAAATCACCTCATGCTGTATAACCCCTTTAAGCACCAATTTATTTGATTCTATACAGCACTATAATTTTTGCATAGCACAAAGAGATGTAGCTGACACTGCTCCGTACAACCCCCTTCAATAACTTCAGAATAGATGTACAAATCCAAACCTCCGGGCGTCTGCGGCAAAGACCAACCGGTGCACCCAACCAACAACAGGACAGACTCCAGCAATGCAGTGCAAAAGAAACACAGCACTGAGGCTATGCCGAGCATTTCCACCTGCAATACATTTTCTGACCGGGATCCGTGTGCCTCAGTGCTGTGTTTCTTCTGCTCTGCACTATAATTTTTTTGCATATTATATATCTTTATGGGGAACTGGGCTCCAGTTTCATAAAACCCAACTCTATGGCCCAGATTTATCCATCTGTCCTCGGCTAAAACTGGAGCTATATTCCCATAACAACAAATCACAGCTCAGTATTAATTTTATCAATAAAAAATTAAACATAAAAAAATATATATATATATAGTTGCAAAGGTGGACACAGGCTTTAAATGACATAATTCTAGTATCCTGCAACCACCAGTAGGGGAAGTGTATAATCTATGCCTTAGAGGGGTATACTGGAGTTTGCACAAAAAAACTTGAAAGGCGGCTGCAGTGACATTATCCATATACCAAACCCGTAGATACTTTCGTGAAAAAATAAGTAAATAAAAATCGACCACAAGATATAATACCCCTTGTAATAGAGCCCACCCCCTCTTTTTTGTTATGTTTAATAAACGTTATTGCTTTAAATATACCATTTATAAACTCTCAGGTCTTCGTTCACCAATTCATATCATTTGCTTTCCTCCGAGATGCCTCATCTTTGTGTCTGTAGTACACTCTGGTACAATTCTAAAATTCACTAGCTAAGGCTGGGTTCACATCACGTTTTTGCCATACTGTTTTCAAATCAGTTTTTCTTAAGAAAACCGTATGGCAAAAAAACGGATGGAACAGTATGGGAAAAAGTAAACGGTATGCGTTTTTAAACCATATACTGTTTTAAAAAGTGCATACAGTTACGTTCGGTTTAATTTAAAAAAAAAAACATACGTTTTATAAAATGTCCATTTTAGGACTTTAGGATGCAAATGCGCATGTGCATTGTAAAAACCGTAGACGTTTTCCGTATGGAACCGTATACATGTGCGTTTCACACTGACGTCCCTGTTAAAAACGTATGCGGTTGCAGTACGGTTTTTAAACCGGAGACAAAACTGTGGTCAACTACGGTTTTGAGTAGGGGAGAAAACTGTATTGCAAGCAACTGGATGCATCTGGGTGCATACGGTTTTCAATTATTTGTCTATGTATTTAATACGGTTCCATACGTTTTAAATAGTGTAGAGGCTACTGACATAAGGCCTGGAAAGTATGGCTTTTTATAACCTATCTTGGTCCTTCCTCTTATTGCTAGTCCAAAGAAACCCCTTTTTGATTATACCAGATTATGTATTCCTATGCAATGCAGCAATGTTCACGGCCGCATCCTATCCTCTGGGACCGGAAATAAAGAGTCGATTGGATTTAAAAGGAAAACTGTCACCCTGATCACCCACACTAAACCCAATACACAGGGTTATAGTGTGGGTGACCATGAGTGCAAAGAGGTGTCACTTACCAAATTCCATCCAGTGGCTCCTGTGATATTGCCTAACAAAAGTCCCGTTCTCAATTCAGTTACCTGTGCGCAGGAGGCTGGGTCCCGATGGCTGTTCGCCCCCTGCTTCTATCAGCCTCCTGAAACAATCTGCCTCTTTTAGTATATTCAAATTTAGCGCTGCGCTCTGAGGCAGGAGCGCAAGTGCAGTTAGTATACAAACAGCTCTCACGTCCTAGTGACGTGAGTCGCATGTCACGTGAGCGCTGCGCTCCGAGGAACGAGCGCATGCGCTCTGGCACAGTAGTAGAGCGCTCTTGCAGGACATGAGAGCTGTTTGTGAACTAACTGCGCCTGCACTCCTACCTCAGAGCGCAGCGCAGAATTTGAATATACTAATTCAGGAGGCAGATAGAAGCAGGGGGCGGAAAGCCATCGAGCCCCCGCCTCCTGCGCACAGGTAACCGTATTGAGAACGGGACTTTCGTCGGGCAAAAACCCAGGAGCCACTGGATGGAATTGGATCAGATTTAGTGTGTGGGATCAGGGTGACCGTTTTCCTTTAATTAACCTACTTGATCCATTTTGTGAACTTCTATTTTTGTACCTTAACTGCTAGGGTTAATACAGTATAGCTGTGTGTTAAAAGTGTATTAATTTTTTTTCTTCTTTAGCATTGCATATAAAAGTTGTAATAAGACATTACTCAAAGCCAGTTCACTGCTTTTTATTTATTATTATTATAATTTTTTTTTTTTAAGTAATAACCCAATTTACTGCTAACCCAATCAAACTGCTTATAGCCTAAAGGGCATTTACACATACCAACAATACAGATAGTAAGCAGGAAAAGACACGGAATATATTTCAAATAAAGTACGCTCCTAAAATACAGCAAATATGTTACATATAACAGATGTCAGAGAAATGGATTGGTCCATAACAGATACTAGTACATTTGGTGCACCATATTTGTTAAGCAAAATGTCAAGACATTGAAAGTACATTTACGCAGCTTACCTTCTCTGGGCTAAAGTCTCCAGATGCAGGCAGGATGTAGGCCATGTATGGACTATTCTTGATGTCTTCATCATCACACATGATGTGAACAGCATATTCGCCAGGTTCCTTTGGCCAGTACTTGACATCACAAGATCCATCACTTTGATCATCACATTCAATCTTTGCCTGAGAAGGACCTTCAATAGCGAAACCTGCAATATACCATCAAGATATAGGATTTGCTAGTAGAAACTTGCCCAAAGAACAAACTATAAGCCTTCAATCTATAGCAGTGTTTCCCAATCAGAGTGCCTCCAGATGTTGGAAAACTACAACTCCCAGCATGCCTGGACAGCCATTGGCTTTCCAGGCATTCTGGGAGTTGGAGTTTTGCAACACCTGTAGGCACCCTGGTTGGGAAACACTGATCTATAGGCATCACATTATAGAGCAGGAGGAGCTGAGCAGACTGACATATAGTTTGTAGCTTATTCTGGAATGAGTAGTCAAGTAGGTGGTCCTACTCATTAACAGTTCTATATATGAATACTTATACACCAAGAGTTGAGTAGGGCTGGCTACTTGATGACAGCCAAACAGGCCATACAGCATTAGAAACAAGGTTGTGAGGAACTAAACCAATGATCACAAAAACAAGGCATAAAGAATCACCAGTTCCTAGGTCAGGGGGTTAAGCAGTGTGGTGGTTTTAGCCAACCAAATAAGGATAGCACAATATCAAGCATTGGCATGCCCACTCCCCCTCCATAATGTAGGCCCCACATTCTGGAACCTCACATCTTTAGACTTTTTGAATTGTAATGTCCCAGTACAGGACATGGTCCAGTACTACCCTTAGGCCCTGTCAGGTTGAGACCCTCAGTGACCGGGGGGCTCCCCTGTAGGGTCTCCCCCTGTTTCCAGAATGTTGTGTATACTGCTTTCATGTATAGACAGGATCCTAATGTATGGATAGAGCAGAGGACCTGTGAGAGGTTGTCTCAAGGGCCTGTAAGTCTGTCACATGTTATGCAGTCACATGATTTGTTGTCACATGTTCTCCCAGAGAGCACCAGCTTAACCTATGACCCACAGCTTGACCAATGGGCTGTAGTCCAGCCCCCCACTATATAAAGGGATGACCATTACAATTCATGCTTTTCTCTTATGATCTTTGCTGAGGAACAGTTAACACCAGAGATCTCAGTGCTAATGATCAGCTACCTGGAAGGCCACAAAGCTACAGTCATTTCAGTTAGTCAAAAGTCTATGTCTGCTGTCACTACAAGTACTCAAGTCCTGCATATAGTCAAGCCTCAAGATAATGGTCTCAAGTCTATTACAAGTATAATTGGTTTCAGCAAGCTGCAAGGTCTGCTGAGTTCCTGGCCATCTCTCTGGGAATCTGGCCTATCTGTGAAGATAATAACATCTGTCAAACTCAGTAAAGCCTCCGTTAAATCATAACTGGTTCTAGACTCTCCTTTCCTTAACTAGCCATTGGAATAGCAGAGATACCGTTCGTGTGGTTCCGGTACCAAAAACCACTCTGGCGTCATGAACACTGGGGGTTAATAACATCTTACCCTAGGTGTTAATACCATTTGATCCCACCACCTACACCGCTACACCCGTGGTCCCGCCATACACCGGTGGTCCACCACAGAATACAGGGTTCTGACTAAGGAATAAGACACTGGTCAACTTGTTATCGGCTCTCCTAGATTTGAGCAAACCCAAGTGACAGTATTCAGACACATGTGGCCATGATAAATTCCAGTGGATGCACCAACATGGAAACTTGTTTTTCAACAAAATTTAAAAAGGTCTAATAAAATAACACTTTTCAATTTGTTCCAAAACATTCACTAACCTTCAAAGCAACTAATGCAGAAGGAAAAAATGCAGTTTGGCAAGGCTGTATATGCTTTTAGAAACAGACATGGAGCACAATTAGATTAAAAAGAGGCCTTTGTGACTCGTTAAGGAATCCTTGATGGATTACATTGTAGTTACGTTAAGTATCCTGAAGTACTCTGGCTTAAGCATAAATCTCCCAGTTTGGCTTTCATCAATTTAGCATACATGGAAAGCTACAGAATTTGCTGGCAGAACATACTAATAGCCAAGTTTTGTTTAAACATATAACATAATATATAAACGTGTCTGTACATTTTCTGCTTTGAATGACCAGTCCTGGGCTTTGTAAATGTTATCAAATCACTGAATGCTGAAAAGACTCTTTTATATAAACTGCAGTCCTGTGAACTCTTACAATAATTAAAGGAGCTAACTAAAGCTGGGCCGGGAAAAGGGGTAGGCCAAGTAGGAAGCTGTCTTGGGTGACCCAGAGATACTCTATTCTTTAAAGCACTTTTGTAAACCTCTGCTCTAGTCCACCAGCGCAGCTTATCTCGTCTTGTACCAAATGCAAGAGGACCAAGTCATGAAGGGAACCTGTCATCACTCATGCTGCCATTACCAGTCGTAATCAGGTTGGTCACCAGCAGCTTCTTCCTACCCCACCAGCCTTGGTTGAAAAATCTTTCCCTATACCCAAACAGAGAGTGGATCTATCAAATCAGGGCCGGCAGGGTCAGGCAGAAGCCACCAGTAAAAGCCTTCATGACTTGTGGTACAGGCAGTATGAAATAGATCAGTGTTTCCCAACCCAGTCCTTAAGGCACACAAACAGTCCAGGACTTTAATTTTTCCCTGTTCTATTCCAATGGAGTAACTGAAAAAAACAGGAATGTTGGTGTGCCTTGAGGACTGGGTTGGGAAACACTGAAATAGATAACAGGTTCCTTTTACATAGCACCCAGAAATGTTATCAGGATAAATAAACCATAAATACAATACAAACCCTCTGGACCCTGTTGTATGTTTATTGGGTCACAGGCCTCATGGTTTGCCAAATGCTAAATTTCGTTTACTCCAGTTTATGTTACTAGTTGCGCACATTCACCTCGCCGCTAAGTGGTGCACCCGTGTTATCCCTTTATATGGTAATTTTGAAGATTAATAACATTATGTGGTCAGAATGTTTCAATGCTATTAGAGGAGATACTGTATTACAATTTGATAAGGTCTGGGACCCATGGATTACCTCTCCCCACGTGATGGATAGGTCATATTACATTTCTCTCTAATTGTTTTTGGTACACCCTGTTTGCTGTTCATATTTTTGCCTTTGTTCCTCTAATTATTGTATGTGTTGACCTATGTACTATGTCACATTGCTGTATTTGATTGCCAGTTTTATATGCCTTTTGTTAGGATTAGGTCTTTTGCCCATTCTGCCACCATGGTTTTACTACCGACTATTTACCGTATTTGTCGCCGTATAAGATGCACTTTTTCTTCCCCAAAACTGGGGGAAAAAAGTCAGTGCGTCTTATACGGCGAATACACCCCTATCGCTGTGGTCCCTGCGGTCTTCAACGGCCGGGACCCGCGGCTAATACAGGACATCACCGATCGCAGTGATGCCCTGTATTAACCCTTCAGATGCGGCGATCAAAGCTGACCGCCACGTCTGAAGGGAAAGTGTCACTAACCCGGCTGTTCAGTCGGGCTGTTCGGGACCGCCGTGATTTCACCGCGGCGGTCCCTAACAGCCCGACTGAATAGCCGGGTTAGTGCTTACAGGACACCGGGAGGGACCTTACCTGCCTCCTCGGTGTCTTCTCCGTTCAGGGATCCCCTGTTTGGCCGGCGCTCTCCTTCCTCGTCATCACGTCGTCGCGTACGTGCGTCAGTGTGCGCAACGACGTGATGGCGGCGACGGAGAGCGAGGATACCCTGCTGGCAGCAGAGACGTTCCGGAGCGATGGGGACACGGCAACAGCGATGGAGCATCATCCAGGGCAGCGGTGACGGGTCCGGAGCGGCGGGAACATGTGAATATTACCTCCTATGCAGTGGTCTTCAATCTGCGGACCTCCAGGTTGAAGACCACTATTGGGTTCAAAATCTTAATTTTTTTAGATTTTGCACCTATAAATTTGGTGCGTCTTATTTGCTGGTGCGTCCTATAGGGCGAAAAATACGGTATGTTGTATTCATATTCCTTGTTCGTTCTTTAATAAATTTACTCCTTTTGACACTAAATACAATACAAACCCCAAAAATATGGTCAATGCGTAATCTAGTAAAACTACCTATAAAGCAGGTTTCTATGAAAACCTTTTCTTGGGTGGCTTTGGTGTCATATTTGGTAATGCATATGTACTTTAGCTGCCTCTGGCTGTTATGTAATGCACTGGCACCTTATAATGTTTTTCCAGTGGAATCTGTGCCATAGCCTTGTCATGTGCACATCATATTATTCAATTGCTGTATGTCAATTCTGGCATTAGTAGTTATTTTTTTTTTCTTATTTTGGTTTCTAGTATGCGTTGGGCACCTTTCCTATCAAATGCTAACATTTTGGATGATTATATATCGTTTTTAATAATAAAGGTTGTATTTTCATTTATTTTGGTCTTCTACAACAATAACAATTTTGTAGGTGCAGAATTGAGGTGTTACAGTTGTAAATAGTAGAACATTCTTGGCTTCACTGTGTATGCCCAGGGTTACATGTGGTTTTTATGTTAAGCCACACAGACAGGAGTACATTAAATGAAAAATATAATAACCTCTACTACAAGTAGGTGCTTCTCATCTCTGGTAAATTGTTCATTTTGTGAGCCATTGCAGTCATCCTCTTCAAGATCTGCTTCATCGTCTGTGTCATTTTCTACATTTCCCTCAACAGAAATAGTTACTTCAGGATTTTTTGTGGCAGAAAATGAGGACTTATTTGTTTCCCTAATCTGAGTATGGGCATTGTTTGAAGTACTACAACTAGCCCAATCTTCCTGTGGGAAGTGGGTTTGTAAAAATAGACAAAAATCTTCAGAAATTTCTTGCCTCCGAGACCTTTCTTTCAGCTTGGGGACGTCGTGCTCAAAGCTGTGAAAGCTTCACCGCTTGTGACAGCAAAATATCCCGCTCGGGATTCAAATTGACGTCATGTGCAAAAAAAACGGAAAAACGGTGCAACAAAATCCTGCGACACCTTAGTAAATTAGACAGGAAAAACGAGTAGGGAACATAAAAGATCCGATGCAACAGAACCCGACCAATAGTAAATCAGGGCCAATATATGGTTGGGCTGGCTCCATTAAAACAGGGGCCACTCTTACATAGTAGTTTCCTGCTAATCGTAAGGCACAAAAGGGGTTTCTATTCCCCAATGTTCCCCAATTTTGGGCTATCGAGCACTGCTCTACAAAGTCCATATGCCTTACTAGGCTGCTGTATGACAATAGATTTACTAAAAGTTTTCGGTGACTTGTGTGGTGTGCAACTTTCTATACTATTGTACAAACAACACAACTGGACATGATGGGATCAACTAGAATACTAGCACGTACTAGGTTATCAACTTTGAAAGCTAAAATGCTTTATTAAAGTAGATTTCAGTCTATTGCCATGGCTGGCAATCCGTCCCCCCCCAAAAAAAAAAATGTGGGAGTATTAGGTTTATTGAATTAGCATGTACCAAGGCAAACTGAAACATTAGACCAGTTTAGCTCAGGACCTTGAGTGGATTGAAATAAAAAGCAGACATTGGTTTTGCTGGATATGAAGAGATTCAATGCACTATTGTATACTAAGCATAGCTATCGAATTAAATATATTAAATATTATGCCACAGACAGTCCTGACACTGGCAAAGGTTGAGGTGGTCACACTTTGATCATAGGCCTAGGGGGAAGGGAACTGTGATATATTTGTGTTTTTGGAGCTGGCATGAGACAGTTTGTCAGACTTTATAAAAATCAGATTAGTATTTTTCAGCTTGCCTAGGGAAATTTCTAATAACACAGCTCCATAATTTGTTCTCCATTACATTTTCTTCTAAGAAATAAATAGATTAATTTTCTAGAAGTCATATTCACCATTATCTACAGAACATTTAGTAAAAGTTCATGTTACCTATCTTAGAATCCATCCCTGAACATCTCTGTGATACTAAACAGAACAAATATTTATACACTCGTAGTGGCCTAGTACAGGAGTTGCACCCTGTACCCTAACTGCCCTGTCTGGCAGACTCCATCCTGTGACCCCTGGGCCCTTCCTCACCTATGTCTTGTATATATCACCAACAGTGCCTATGTTATATAATGTATTTTACATATAATGTGTTAAGAGATGTTGTCATGTGATTATAACCAAGGAAGGTACCAGTGACCATGTGACCTACAGGGTGACCTATGGGACCCCTTCAGAGTCTCCCAAATACTGTAAAAGCCCTGGGATGAGCCTTTGCTCGCTCTCTTCCTGCTTAGCTGAGTTGCAGTAAGGTCAAGTCCTGTAAGAGTGTGCCTGGAGTCCAGAGGAGGCCTAAAGTCTACCACGCAGCCACGGATTCACAAGTCCACTACCCCCAGGTCCAAGTCAAAACATGGTAAGCTACAAACGGGGTATAGTCAGTCTCAGTCAAGTCAGTCCAAGTCAATCTGTCTCAAGTCAGCGTGGCCGTGCATCAAATTGTCCAAGTCCACTATAAGTCCCAGCAAGCCCTGTGGTCTTTGAAGTCACTGGTCACCTCTTTGGGCCTAGCCAAGCTGTACAGACTGCTACACCTAGACTGCTACACCTGCCTGACTCTGTAAAGCTGACGTTGTTCCGTAACTTGGCATCAGAGTCATTATTTGCCCCAGTGCCTAACCCAGGATCCAATGGCCTACCTTCGGGTGGTGAAGCAGTTAAACCACGCCCTGGCATCACGAACACAAGGGGTTAATGCCATCTGCCCCTAGGGTAATTCCATCTGCCCTGCATCACACCCTCACCACAACTTGTATATAAGAATCTTACATAAGCTTTAGGCTGTATTCACACACACAGGATCCACTCAAATTTCCAGTTATAAAATACACGCAAATTGTGGGTTTTACCGGGCAAGTCTTAATGTATTTTTGTCAGCCTTATAAAATCCACAACTGTTTCTGGATAAAGCCTATCTTGTTCTGTCCCCAATAACCAATTGTGGTGTCCCGGTACAGAACATGGTTCTGTACAGTCCTAAAGTCCCCTCAGGTAGAGTCCCTCGGGTCCACAGGTCTCTCCTGCAGGGTCCCCCCAAGTCATTATATGGTATTCTATTATATTCTGTTGTATATTAAGAATGTACATTTAATATAAGTATTGTACAGTGAATGTAAACTGCATATAAAGGTTACTAGGATATTTACCCTGTATAGGACCTTACTAAGGTCATGTGATGTGTGATCACATGATACCCAGAGTTCCATGGGCACAGGTAACCACAGGCAACCAGCTACCTATGGGCTTTAGTCCAGCCCCCTGATATATAAGGGGCTGTGGTCTCCACATTCTCTCTCTTGGTTCCTGCATGCAAAGCAAGCACAAGTCCTGTACAAGTCAAGTCCAACATATCTAGGCCAAAGCCTATAAACCTGCAGCCACATCAAATCTGTGAATTCAAGTCAAGTCTCTACTGTCCCTACCAAAGTCATAACAGTAGTACCGTGGTCTGCATCATCATTATAATAACTACAAGTCCAAGCAAGCCTGAGAGGTTTCCTGTGTCCTGGTCACCTCTGTGGAAGTTGGCTGTTTATAAAGACTGTTTTATGCCTTCTTCACAAGTAAAGTTCAAGTTTCATCAAAACCCTGCTTTGGACTCTCATTCATCATAATGCCGTTTTTGGACTGGTTGTCGGCGGTACATTACACGAAACAACCACATACTGGCGTCACGAACATTAGGGGTTAACAACATCTTGCCCCAGGGGTTAACACCATCTGATCCCACCACTCACTGCAACACCTGTGGCCCTGCCGCTAACCACGGTAGTCACCACACAATATTGATAGGAAAACTACTATGTTATCACAAGACAAAGCAGACTATGTAAAATATCAAAAAGAAAGGAATAAAAATAGACAGACATCTATAGATTTCAGCAGCTGCTGGTGGTTCTATAAAGTAGATTGTGGCTGGACATAACTGTAGCCAGCAGCAAGGAAGTCCTAACTATAGGCCACCCCCTCTAAGTAGTTTCTTTATGCACAAACTATTGGGGGTTTCCTGGACGAAACCCTGTAAAGCAGATGAACTAATGTACAAAAACTCAAAAGTGAAAATGAACATTTAACACTTACCGAATATACTCGAGTGTAAGCAGAGTTTTTCAGCACCATCTTTCATGCTGAAAACTTCCCCTCGGCTTATACTCAAGTGATGGGGAAAAAAAAAAATCGCAGGCACAGCGGTGGGGGTGGTGAGGGTATGGGCCGGGCCGTCCATCATTGCCCATGTATGCTGCAGGGACCGTCCGACTTCCAATGGGGAGGGTGAGCCGTTCCGGGCCATCCATCTTGACCAGGAGGCCCTCTTCTCCACTCCGGGACGGCCCTGGACTAGTGATGCTGCATTGACGCCGCAGTGCAGGGACGTCCGTGCACAGCAGACATCTGTGACGTCAGGGGCGTCACTACGTGGCGGCGTCAATGCAGCGTCACTAGTCCGGGGCCAGCCCGAAGCGGAAAAGAGGGCCTTCTGGTCAAGATGGACGGCCCAGACCGGCTCACGCTCCCCACTAGAAGTCGGACAGTCCCTGCAGCGACGTTGGACGGCTGCTAGGGAAGGACCCACAGAGCTGCAACTGTGGAGGTGAGTAGAGAAGAAGAGAGGGGGGTCTGGATGATTACAGGGGGGTATGAGGGGGATCTGGATAATGATATGGGGGGCAAGGGGATCTGTATGATGGGGGGGATGAGGGGGGTCTGGATGATGACAGGAGGAATGAGGGGGGGTCTGGATGATGACCGTGGGAGTCAGGATGATGACGGGGGGGGGGGGGGGAGATGATGTATTTCCCACCTTAGGCTTATACTCGAGTCAATAGGTTTTCCTGAGTTTCGGAACGGCTAATACCAGAGTACATATGTTAGTAGCATGATTCTACTAAATAATATATTGTAAACAACAATAATAATAAATAGATAGAAGTTTCAGCTCACCCCCAGTGGCCTGATAGCACACAGACTGTGCAAGGCAACACAACTTGAACAGCAAAAAGGCAGGGATTGTCCAGCACAGACTTCATGCAAAAGAGGTTCTTTTATTCAAAAGTTAAAAGCCATAATAGGAGTAAGTAGTAACGCGTTTCAGGTGCGTTTGTGGCACCCTTAGTTGTGCATGTATGATTAAGGGTGCTGCTAACGCACCTAAAAAGTGTTACTTCTTTCTCCTGTTATGGCCTTTAACTTTTGAATAAAAGAACATCTTTTGCATGAAGTCTGTGCTGGACAATCCCTACCCTTTTTGCCAATATTAATAAATAATACAAATAAAATCTGAATTTATTTAACCATTTTTTCACTTGAATCAAAAAGTTTGTTTCAGCAATAAGAACATTTATGCTGAGAAATATCAATGCTGCTTTTTCTGGAAGGAATGTGAAAAATACAAAGCTTTTATCATTGAAGCCAACAGAATTCCGCAGCACAATAAGCCATTCACATTACAGCTTATGCAGGACACGAGGCGCCTTTAGTGCATTTAGAGTTGTCCCCACTGTTGTGGGAATAATGTCCCGTTTTTAAAGGTTTATGGAATGTAACGGATACGGGAAGGTGGTTTGTCTATCAATAACCTAGGAAAGGGAACCCAGGGGAAAGGGAAAAAAAAAATGTATTGTGTGCATCATAATAAAAACCTTCATCTAATGCCGGATTTCCCAGCAGTGTTGAATTATAGTTGACATAAGAATTTGATAACAGTATCAACCCTCTAAAAATGATATGGGTAACTATTAAAACTCTACTGACAAATAACATTCCAGAAGAACATGGAATGCTTAAAATAGTCCATCAATGTGTGATGGTTTTGGTCCAACCCCTGGGACACCACCAATGGTCAGAATGAAGGATTCACCGTATTCACCTGAGCTTAGCATAGCTGCAATATCAGGTACAGTTTCTTCCCCGAAAAAATATGAAGAGTTATTGATAGCCTATTCTCTGGATAGGCCAGCAATAACTTTCCAGGTGATCTAACACTCAGCACTCTGCCAATCAGCTGTTCTGCAAAGCCGCTTGGATGTACAGTTTGAATAGAACTGGAAGCTTTGCCTACGTACATTGTGTAGAGGCCGTGCCATGTTACTTCTACTCAGATCCTGTTAAAGTGAATGTGTGCCATAGAAATAACAAACATAATAACATGTACTGTGGTTTAAAGCATTCATCACACAAATGACACTATTTAACATTTAACACTTACCTAAAGTGCCCACTTCTGTGCCAATGGACTCTACTACGAAATCTGCAGACTTTCCAACCACTCCTCCAGAGAGCCCCGGGCCCCATGCCCGCACTTTTTGAGGGCCAGCTTCAGGTCCCACCTGAACCTCAAATGGGCTTAAAAAAATAAAAAACAATTATGAAATTTTATCAAGTGGTTATAGAGTGATCAGATTTATAATAACATAGTACAGGCTAACTAGTCAATTGGGTGATCCTACTCTGTAAATGACAGTTGTCTATATGCCCAGTTATACACAGAGAGCTGTCAATCACTGAGTAGGACAGCCCGGTACAGGACTTGGTCCTGTCCCTTTGTCTGGAGTCCCCTCAGCCTGAGTACCTCCATGCTAATGGGCTCTCCTGAAGGGCTAACCCCTAGTCGCCTCTTAATATTGTAATATTTAATGTATATATTTATATATTTAATTAATCTAGGATACCTCTGTATAGGACCTTAGAGGTCACGTGCCTTTAATTTATGTTATGCTATGGTTTAAGGACCTTTGGGTCATGTGATATACCCAGAGTTCCAGAGGTCAGGACTGACCGGTTTGGCTATCCAATGAGCTTTGTCCCACTTCCTTAATATACTGTATAAGGGGCTGCTGCCACTAAATTCTCTCTCTTGTTCCTTGCACTTAAAGAAAGCACATCTCAGCACAAATCATCAATTCAAGCTAGGCCTGAAGCTCTATCTTCCACAGCCACTAAACCGTGAGTCATCCAGCTCAAAACTACTAAAATCCTGTGTGACTACTGCAACTCAATTATCTTCAAACCAGTAGCACAGTGGCTAGCAAACCAAAGCTCATTGTACTTAGAAGTCCCAGCAAACCTGTGAGGAACCTGAATTAGGGTCCTCTTTACAAAGACAGTTTTTTACCTGCAGTTTCATAAAATATGCAGTAAAGTTTATTCCGGTTTTCATCAATATCTGCTGTGGACACTCCTTTATTTTTCCCTACCGTTTGTGGGCCGGTTGGCGGTAGGACCATTACTCTAAGGAAACGGCATCCTGGCGTCACGACAACAAAGGGTTAATACCAACATACCCTACACTATTACCTGCACCACCCAGCCACCGCATATATCTATCTCAATTCGCTCAGCTCCTCCTGCTCTATAACAGGATTCCTGTATATTGGACTGCATTTATGATGTGACAGGTTCCAATTAACACCTAGGCTTTACATTGTACACACCTAAGTTATTCATAAGATGCCTTTATGTCTGGCACATTCCCAAATGGTTATGAAAACTCCTGGGTATGAAAGACTTGCGTAAGGGAAAACCTTTGCTGTGACCTTTGCATAGTGATCGCATAGTGATCAGCACCACCGCTCAGTTAATGATTCCCTCCTTGATAATAGAGCTACATTCTTAGCTCTGTGAGTACATGGTAAATATTTTAAAAATGTATATAAAAAAAATAGTAAACCATCAAACAATCATAAATAATTGAAACCTAAAGCAAGATAGATAGTCAATAGATAATGGAGCACACACAAAACTTACAGCAGGACACTGCAAGTGCTAAGATATATGTATAATGTAAATTGTTTTAAGTGGCAATACTGCTATGGAAAACAATAGAGGGTCTTAACATATGATTGAATCGTGCACTCCACCCATCCGACTGGATGATTTAAGGCAGGATATAGCTTGATTTTATATGCCCAGAATGTGTAGGCTTAGTGCTAGCACAGAAGAGGCATACTATAGGGCAAGGTCCGTCCCAATGAGGTCACCTTACCATGGTGGGATGGTACACACTATTTGATCAAATTGTATGCTAAGAGCCTCCATTTTTTTTATAGCATTATTGCAATTGATTAGGATTTAGATCATACATATATCTTAGCGCTTGCGGCATGTTGCTTTCATTTTAGTATTTTAGCTATGTCAGTATGCACCTTCATATTTATAATAGTTATTTTGGCTGTGCAGGCCAATTTTTTGTTTATTATGTAGACATGGAACAAGTCATACAGCACAGTATCCAATGAGGTTCCACTACTGACTTAGTGGAATAAGACTGATGTTCAAACTTCTAATTTACACATCAGTCTTATTCCACGGTCAAGCTTTCATTATGAACTTTTTGGGATATTCTTCACTATTCAGGTGTGAATGCATCCCCATAGTAGGTCACAAGTTGCCCTGCCCTACCTTGATAATAAGTAGATAGGCCTCCACCTCCCATAAATACAAAACACTCATATCATTTCTAAAATCGAATTGTCATAAGTGAACCAAACGTGTTGTCTGTAAGGTTTATCCAACTCCTTCCACATTTCTGTAGGACCCATTGATTTCAGTGGACACAGTATAATGCCTATGATAATTTTGAGACACTTAGCAACAAAGGGTTATCAAAGGCCATGTTAACATGGCGGAATTTCCGTGCAGAATTCTTGATTTCAATGGGATTCTGCTGCACTGTTCACATGGCAGAATTTCTCTGTCAAATGTTCCGATTCCGGTGCCTGCAGAATGAATAGTCATGTCTATTCTTTCTGCGAATTCCACAAGGAAATGTATCAATGTCTATGAGACAGCACACTTTTGAGTGGTATTAGCGGCCCTTCACTGTCTGTGTAATGTCCACACGGATATATTCCTTGCAGACATTCCCCCCTATGAACAAAAGAAAGAAGTCTCAACTGGCACTACTGTGATTGCTACGGAGTGATGCAGAAGTCCTGTGCAGAGGTCTGTATCACCGTCACTTATTTTAGCCTGCGGTGGTGCTCGGCATACCAAAGTCCATACAACTGTAATATACTTCAAAAGAAGAAAAGAAAGTAGGCGGCAGCTCACCAAACGTAGCTTCAGGCTTCTTTTAATTTGACAGGTGAACATTCAAGTGCAAACTCACATGCAATGAGCGACATCCGTTTCACACAATACTGTGCTTCTTCTGGCTCAACAAGGTTTGTAGAGCCAGAAGAAGCACAGTATTGTGTGAAACGGACGTCGCTCATTGCATGCGAGTTTGCACTTGAATGTTCACCTGTCAAAATAAAAGAAGCCTGAAGCTACATTTGGTGAGCTGCCGCCTACTTTCTTTTCTTCTTTTGAAGTACATTCCCCCATGTGAACATAGCCTAACTGTGGTAACTCAGGGGATGTTTGCTGGGACCTGTAGTGCTTCTTGGATGTAGGAGTGCTGAGAGTTATGTGGCAGTCCATGTAACCCTCCCAGGTGTGCACAGCTTTTTTGTCAACGGGGGGCTGCATGTGTTGGTAGAATAGCGGGAACCCTTGGGGCGAGTGATGTTGGTCGGGATGCCCTTGGTGGTGTTTGTAAGTGCAGATGACTAGACAAAGGAAAGCGAGGAGAAGGAGCAATAATTTTACTTGTAGTAACTTTAAATGTTAAACCGCAATAACAATTTGTTTTTCAATTGCCAGGCTGTAAGCACTGCAAAGGTTTTCTAGTGCACGCAGAGCAGAAGTGTTCATTACAATGTATCAGTGACTAAATAAACTTGACTTGGATATTGACTTTCTTACTTTAAGAATTCTGGAACCATCAGAACATGATTTGGAGTATAGCCTGACTCGTTTCTTGACTCTGAAGATGTGACTATGACTTGAGGGGACTTTATCACAATCCAATATTTTACTCCCTGAAGCAGGGTCTTCTCAGGGGGGGAGCTAAGGTTACTTGAATACTGTAGCACAGGATCCCATACCAATAGAGTTGGTCCTGCTGAGGCACATATCTGCTGGGACATCCAGATGGGTATCCCTGACTTGTGATCGGACTGTTTACCCGGACCAGTTTTCTGTGTGTGCAATCAGGCCCTTGAATAACTTCTCCTTAAAGCTTCCTTTTGTCTGTAGTGGACAACCTGTCAGCGTGGAATAGGCTAAGTGACACATAGCTTGTCTCTCTCACTCTGGATCCCTACGTGACAAGTGACGCCTCTGGCGTTGCGCAGGGAGACATCACTTGTCATCACAGAGCCTCGCTGGAGCAAAAGGAGAGAAGCTGCCTGCCCTTGCCCTGAGTTTTCTGCAGCCGGGACCAGGCCTGGGCAGGTGAGGCAGCAGTCCAGAGGGGATGGGGGTTTAATGATATGACACAGGGGGGAGGAGGGGGGTGTTAATGAAATGACACAGGGGGAGGAGGGGTTAATAAGAGGATACGTGGGGGGGTTAAAGGGTACCTCATCAAAAAAACTTTTGATATATTATAGATTAATGTATGCAGAATAACTTTTCAATTGCATGTTATTAAAAAATATGCTTCTTTCTATTTAATTTTCCACTTTGAAGAAATGACCACTAGGGGGTCTCCCTACCAGTCCTGGCAGCAAGCATTTCAGTCTCATGCTGGAGTCCTAAACACTACGAGCTGCCAGTCTGCTTTGTTCACAAAGGAGAACACTCAGAGCTGCCAGCCTGCTTGGCTGTGAACAAAGCAGGCTGGCAGCTCTGAGTGTTTAGGACTCCAGCATGAGTCAGAAATGCTTGCTGACAGGACTGATCGGGAAAAATACAATAGAAAGAAGCATATTTTTCATTAACATGCTATTGGAAAGTTATTCAACATTCATTAATCTAAAATATATCAAAAGTTTATTTGATGAGAGGTACCCTTTAATGAAATGACTCAGGGGGGAGGAAAGAGGGAGGAATAATGAAGTGGCACAGAGAGGGGGGTTAATTAAATTACTAAGGTGATGGGGGGTTAATGAAATGGCTGATGGGAGGGGGGTTAATGAAATGGCACAGAGGGATTGGGGGAGGGTAAATAAAATGGCACAGCACAAGGTAATCAGAGGGGGGTAATTAAAATGGCACAGGGGGATCGGGGGAGGGGTAATTAAAATGGCACAGCACAGGGGGAGTAATTAAAAAGGCACAGGATGGGGGGGTTGGAAATGAAATGGCATAAGGGTAATTGAAATGGCACAGGGGGATCAGAGGGGCCACCTAAATTCCCAATCCCCCAATCGGCAATGGAGAGGACTGGAGTCTAACATGGTTGTCCCGCAGATGCAGAAGACACAAAGTTTTAGCTGGAAGAAGACATCATGGCGGTCTGAGCCGGACGGAGAAGAAAAGGAAAAAGAGGACGACTCTGATCAAAAAAGATGAAGTTGTGGTAAGACAGATGGCATTACCCTAGGGGCAGATGGCCTGTGTTCGTGATGCCAGGGCATGGTTTAATCGCTTCACCACCCAAAGGTAGGCTGCTGGATCCTGGGATAGGCACGGGGGACAATAAGGACTCCAACGCCAGTGACAAATGACTTCAGAGACAACAGGGTTTGCTGGGACTTATAGTGGACTTGGACAATTTGATGCACAGCCATGCTGACTTGAGACAGATTGACTTGGACTGACTTGACTGAGACTGACTATACCCAGTGGGGGGCAGTGGACTATAGGATCCGTGGCTGTGTCGTAGACTTTAGGCCTCCTCTGGACTCCGGACACACTCTTACAGGACTTGACCTTACTGCAACTCCGCTAAGCTCGAGAGACTGGGAATCTTGGTTTGTATATAGTGGTTTTTAATTAATAGTAGTGTAGAGGAATCATCCAGTCACTAGTCGCTTTGTGGTGTAATGGTCCTTGTGTGGCGGTATTAGGTGTCCCTTATATAGGTGAATAGTTGGTAATATTTATCTTGCTATACCGGTATTATTGGTCTCAGTATGCCCATTCTGGTCAGGTTACAATAACGTAAGGTAATATTTGCTCCTTGTTTAGTGGTATCAATTGTTAATTGGTAGTATGTTTAGGTATACAGTATTATTTTGCGCAAAATATATGTGTGTGTGTGTGTGCGCGCACATGTGTGTGTTTGTGAGTTTTCATTCTTGGACCCAGGCAGCAAAATGTCTTGGGCCGGCCCTGCTTACCACCCCCCGGAATTTGCCTCCTCCAGACTGATTGCGTACAGCGCTCACTATGACCTGACACTGTACGCAGTCAGGTCACATGACTGCATCGCGGGCTGTTGGAGACCAGCAGGAGCGGCGCTCTCTTCGGGACACTCCGGCGGCCATGGAGAGCAGCAGAGCAGGAGAGGTAAGTTTTTTTAAATTTATTTTTAGTCTGATCTGAGGGCTGATGGGACTGTCTGTCACTGTCTCAGAGCATCGATATGGGGGGGGGGGGGGGGGGGCTGAATGAGCATATGGGGGGCCTTAATAAATAATTAACAACTGATATTAGGGGGGTCCTCCTGAGCAAGTGACATATGGGGGTCCACCAAAGTGACATATGAAAAGGGTTCCTGAACAATTGACGTACGGGGGGGGCAGGGACATTCTTAGCACCGGGGCCCTCTGCTGTCTATGTCCGCCCCTGTCCCTACTTGTTGTCAGTTCATACATAATCAGGACAAGTGAGCAGGGTCTTCTATAGATACTAACTAGCATGCACCTGCCATGTGTTTTGGTCCTTAAAGGGGACCCAAGTCCTTTGTGTAACCTCTGCAGCATGTGTGTGGTGCATTAACGCTTGTGACACCTTGTAGCAATAGCAAGCTAAGGGGTGGGGGTTACCGCCGCAATGGGCTGGAAAAACACATGCCACCTCCAGTGCAGTTGAGAAAAAAAAATTAGCAAAAAGATGAATATCTCCAGCTACAGAGTCTTTCACCCAGTAAGAAGCATTATGTAATGTCCCAGTACAGGATGTGGCTCCGTACTGTCCTCCTGTCCTGTCAGGCAGAGACGATGCATGTCCCCAGGGCAGGGACTCCCACTGTACATATAGGTTTTATATATTAAGAGCATTGTACCTTTAATTGTTAGTCACATGTTTGTATCACATGTTCATTACCCAGAGAACCTCCAGTGACCAGTTGACCTCCCGAGTGACCTATGGGCTCCTTGCACAGTCCCCCTATATAACAAGGGGAGGAGCTGCAATCTCTCTCTTAGCTCATTGTTACTTCTGCTGAGGTCCAGTGAAGTCATGTGTTCTAGTGTCTGTTTCCATAGCATTGGAGGCCTCAAGCCTAAATTACTGCATCCACCAGTCGGTCCTGAGTAAGTCAAGCCCTCTCAATTGTCTGTCACCATCTCCAGTCAAGTCAAGTCATCTATAGTCACCGTGGCCTGCATTATAGTCTGTCAAGTCACTGCAAGTTCCAGCAAGCCTGCGAGGTCCCCCTGTGTCACTGGCCACCTTTCTGGGATATTGGCTTAACTGCATAGACTGTACCATCTGTCTTACCCCAGTAAAGCTACCGTTACCCTTAACCTGGCCTTGGACTCTTTATTGAGCCTGCCTAACCTAGGATTAGCAATACTACCTTTGAGTGGTTATATAGGAAAACTACCCCATGGCATCATGACAAGAAGGGGTTAATACCATCTACACCTGGGGCCATAACATCTGCCCTCTTACACCTCACATCACACCCCGTGGCGCACCACAATTAGAAACAGAATCACCCACACTATCTACCTGTATATTCAGGTTAGTGCAGGTGACCCTGCTGTTAGTTTCCCTTTAACACTTCTTTTATATTAAAATTAAGTGGTAGGAGTCGGACTATTGGTTCTACCAGCAAAAAAGGTAGCAATAGCACCTGAGCCTAGTGCCGAGGAGGCTCAATGGACTTTCTACCTGAAAAGTAGACCTCAGTAACATAAGTAGAACATGGTAGATGGGGAACACATTTTTATTTAGGATGCGGAGCATCAGGTTATGCCTCTATACCTCCCAACACTAATGCCAATGAAGAGATTCTATCTCTGTGGAACAAGAATTTCAAAACATTTCAAAAATAAACCTGTTCATTGGCATGGAGCAATGGGTTGTGTCAGATTTAAAGTAATAGGCATTAACTTGAAGAATTTCCTTGGGTACTGTAAGAGTTCTAATGCAGCTTCCGGGATCTAGATTGAGCTCAGAGAGAAGAGACGAGAAGAGAATGGTGGCTCCAAGGCAAGTAAAATCTGACACCAAGAGCGCCAGATACCAAGTCAAGGTCATTTTCAGTTCTTTTTATGCTGTAGATGATTCTATATGATACATAACTTTCCCTCCATTATCAGACCTGTTATAGACAACTGCATGCATTAGCATATTTAGATTATATCACTGACAGGAAGACTAATGTATATACAAGCAAAATATTTTCAGTCTTCAAAAGGGCCCTAGCAATTCAAAATGCACATTTCTTATGGTGTGAGAAAATGTGAATTCTCACAAATGCAACACACACATAATAGTTACTCATTGCGCTGTTAAATTTAACTCCTTAAGGTCTGGCCTATGCTTTTTTTTAATCATTTCATGAGCCATAACTATATTTGTATATGAGGATTTGTTTGTTTGTTTTTCTATTTTTTTGGTTTGTGGTTTTTTTTTTGCAAGAGGAGTGGTCATATTCAATGGCACCTTTGGGAGTACGCAAGTTACATTTTAGTACTTTTGCACAATATAAATACTTTACAGAAGTCATTTTTGTGTCGCAGCATTCCACTACTCAGAACTTGTAATACTTAAAAATACTTACCATTTCTTAATAGCATTATACCTATGGCACCACTAGGGGCCATTGTTAAGCCCACAGTTACTATTAGAGATGAGCAAACTTACAGTAAATTTGATTCATCACGAACTTCTCGGCTCGGCAGTTGATAACTTATCCTGCGTAAATTAGTTCAGCCTTCAGGTGCTCCCGTGGGCTGGAAAAGGTGGATACATTCCTAGGAAAGAGTCTCCTAGGACTGTATCCACCTTTTCCAGCCCATCGGAGCACCTGAAAGCTGAACTAATTTCATGCAGGATAAGTCATCAACTGCCGAGCCGAGAAGTTCGTGACGAATCGAATTTACTGTAAGTTCGCTCATCTCTAGTTACTATGTTAACCTATCAGCACATCTCATTCTCATCCCTTTTCTTTCTAGTTACCTGTGACACCGGCAATAACTAATTTAAAAACAAAAAAACTCACAAAATGTTTGCTGGCTATATATTTCATTTATGTTTCATTTTTCTTTAGGTTAATGGAAACTTCTAAACACAAAGACTTAATACAAAATACTAAATATTTAGCGATTATAATCTTCCTACCTTTTAGGGATATGATGTCCGCCCCAAGTGATGATGACCACATGTTTCCCGGTGTGCAAAGGGTAATATTCAAACAAATGCACTCCATCCACCGCCTCCAACTGTTTCACAAGCTCATCCAGACCCTCTGCCAAAACACATCAACACAATGTTAACTTTATCTGAAAACAGCTTTTAGCAGTGGCAGAGAAGACAAATGAGTCTTCTAAATAAATGTTATGGAATTTTCAAGCCTTGGACAGGATGCCCAAAGTCTCCCACATTGTACATGTTAGTTATTAGACATGCTAGCGATATGTATGGAATGTCTAGTTTTGTTAGCATTGCCAACATCTGTACAGATCTGTGGTTCCTAACCAGGACAACATATCAGATCTATTCAACATACATTTCTTAGAATTGCCAGAGGAATAGAACAACTTCTGAATCGTGGATCCCTGGAGGTCTCATGTCTCGTTCCCTTGTCCCTTCAATTATGTAAAACATGTAAATCTAGAGAGGGTGTGATGCAGGGCAGATGGCATTAACCCCTTGTGTTCGTGACGCCAGGGCGTGGTTTAATCACTTCACCACCCAAAGGTAGGCCGCTGGATTCTGGGTAAGCACGGGGGCAAATAATTACTCCGACGCCAAGTTACGGAACAACGGCAACTTCACTGAGTCAGACAGACGTGTGGTGGCCCAGTATGGGAGTTGTACCCCCGTACCCCTGCTGCCCTGTTCGGCAGCCTCCCTACAGTCACCCCTGCCTGGGCCCCCTCTACACCTGTCCCCTTATATATACTGGTCACCTCCGTGGACCTAGCCAAGCTGTATAGACTGTTACATCTGTCCAACTTAGTAAAGCTACCATTGTCCATAACTTGGCATCGGAGTCATTACTGCCCTCATGCCTAGCCCAGGATCCAGCGGTATACCTTCGGATGGTATAGAGCATAAACAACGCCCTGGCGACATGAACACAAGGGGTTAATGCCATCTGCCCCTAGAGTAATTCCATCTGCCCTGCATCACACCCTCTACCACAACTTTTGGAGTCCTATGAACAGGATACGAAAGTGCGCCTTATGCCTAAAGTATCCCCTCAGTCTGTACTGTGTCTAGCATTGCGGAGTAAAAAACTGCGACAAAAATTGTGTCAGAAAGTGTACGGGACATTGTCTGTGAAAAGTTTATGTCAAGAGGCGCTTGTGAAATAGAGGGGGAGGTGAAGAAAAGAAAAGTTGTCCTCCATTGTGAAGTGTTCAAGTACTGTGTCAACAATGTGCAATATCAGGTCCGAAGCTATGCTACGTTACAGAGTTTTGCCTGTACCTGCAAGGGTTAAAGATGTGCCAGAGAAGCGCGCAAAATGTCCTGTGCTGGTCAGCGTCCTGCCCCTGGGTGTGGAAACCATGTTGCTGTATCGATTTCGAAGTGGAACTGTAAAGATCTGCCCCTTGTTGCCTGGGGAGCGGAAGTCAGCGTTGCACCGGCCATTTTCCCGGAGCTCTGCATAAAAGGGGCAACACCGCCAGATCCTCTTGATTGCCGGAAGTCTGCAAGTGGAGCAACATGGCGGAACAGGCAAACACGAGGTCGGAGAGTCCCAAGATGGCACCGGAGGCCGGAAAGTTGCCACGGCGCAAATATTTCAGGAGCTGCCAGATAGTCTACAGCACATCTCCACTGGGACAGAAGAGGCCTCCTACCAAGTCTCGCTGCCTGAGGACAATGGAGACTGGCCAGCAACCCCGGCGGAGGGAACGCCGGCATCTTCCAGAGGATCATCGCCGGTGAGGTTGTCCCCTCTCAACCGGACCTGGGGATCCTGTGTCGAAATCCATGCAGAGGAGTCAGAAGTGAGTACTCCGGCTGAGGCCACTTTCTCTATGCCTCCTTCCACCCCTAGTCCTGAGCAAACTCCCCAGATCCAGAAGTCTGAAGTACGTCCCAGGTCACCACCATTACCCTGGTGGCTCTTTGGCGATGAGCCCGGACTAATCCAGTATATGAGGGAGCACTTTCTTCCCCTGCAAGGGAAGCCCCATCCCTCAGTTCCGACAGTCCAGTCATCTACAGATGTGCTCAGGCCTACTCCTGTTGTCGAGGAGGTTTGGCCTAACCAGTGGGCACCAACTAAAGTGCCTCAGCCTACTCCTACAGAGGTGGTTTGGCCGGCCCAACAGACACCAATGTCTATTCCCCTAGTGGCCCAAGCTGCTGCGGTGCAAATGGTGGTCACTATCAGCCCCACCATTACTGGGTCTACCCTATACCGGGTAAACTGGAATACCCGAGTGAGTCACAGTCTCGTGGACCCCGTTATACATGTCCCAGCCACGGAAGCAGACCGACAGGCGAGGCTGGGATGGCAAATACCCAAGCTGAAGAGTCTACGTGTATTCATTTGCTAATAAGTTGTGAGACTAACTTTGTGTGTGAAGTATTCTTGTTGTTTTCAGGTGTCAGCATTGTTTAAGAAGAAGTGCCTGACGAACTTGTCAAGAAGTTTATTTGCAACTATATACATAAGCATGCGCCTGGCTTGTAGCCGTGATCCTTTACCGAGAACTCTAGAGTGTACCAGAACTGTGGAGCAGTACTGGATTGCCAGAGAAATATATTTTGTTTAGCCCAATTTTGCACAGGGACATGAAAATGTTGTTGTACTATCTTGTTTCAGGTGCTTTGTAATAAAGTGTATATAACATGTACATACAAGGATGTCTGAGATGTTTTCTTTGCCTCCATGGCAATTTATGTAGGAGGTATCCTGACAAAGCCAGGAGAAGCATATCCACTACCTTACTGCCAGGACTATTAACAGCCAGGTAGAGAGAATAAAAGTCATAGTACTGTGTATAAAGTTGTCAGTATAATATATAATCCAGTTTAGTCAGCTTATATATATTGTGTATAAGCTAGTCAAATGCCTAGTTAGGACTGTAGCTGAAATGTATACTTCAGTCCATAGTCAAGTGATGTCAAATGATCACCTGTCTAACCTTCCTGTCCTCATGTACAGGGTACTCTACTGGCCAGAGGGTTCCCCTGAGATACAAGTAAAACACGTATAGTGACATAGATGCCATGTGTGAAGGTAATGTTGTCAAAGTATGTATAGTGCTCTGGGGGAGAAGTAGCTAGTGCCAAAGGGCCCCAAGCAGCTAAGGCATCGGGTAGAGAGCCTCCGGCAGCCCGATCCAGCTCAAGTGTATTAAATGTGTTAAGGATGCAGTTACAAGGGTTATAAATCCCACATGTTATGTCCCATTAGCAAAAGGAGCATGCAAGGACATTTTCACCAAATGCTACATTGACTCATCCCCAGTTCTTTGTTATTACCTATTCAAACCTGTGAAGGACATACGGAAACAAAGCCCCAGGAACTGTTGTTACCTAGCCCCAATGGCCATTTACAGTCGCCCCCCCCCTCCAGGACTGGGCGCCAAGGAAGGCTGTGTTTAAGAAGGGGAGTTTTGGTGGCCCAGTACGGGAGTAGTACCCCCGTACCCCTGCTGCCCTGTCCGGCAGCCTCCCAACAGTGACCCCTGGGCCCCCTCTACACCTGTCCCCTTGTGTATATCTATATATATCTATTGCCTGTATTATATTGTATAATGTATATAAAAGGTATTATAGCTTTAAGAATTGTTAACATGTGATACCAGTTGTCAGGTCAGTGTAACAGTGAGGTATCAGTGACCGTGTGACCTTAGGGTGACCTATGGGATCCCTCAGCGTCATCTCCGTATAAGACCTGGGTGGAGCCTCTGCTCTTTCTCTTCCTACTTATGCTAAGTTGCAGCAAGGTCAAGTCCAAGAGTGTGTCTGGATTCCATAGGAGGCCTCAAGTCAGTCCAGCAGCCACAAGTTTTCAAGTAAGCTACAATTGTGGTACAGTCAGTTAATGCCATCTGCCATTCGGGTAATTCCATCTGCCCTGCATCACACCCTCTACCACAGATGAAACAGTCTATACAGCTTGGCTAGGTCCACGGAGGTGACCAGTGACTTCAGAGACCACAGGGCTTGCTGGAACTTATGGTGGACTGGGACAATTTGCTGCAGAGCCATACTGTCTGAAGACAGATTGACTTGGACTGACTTGACTGAGACTGACTATACCCCGTTTGTTGCTTAGCAGGTTTTGACTTGGACCTGGGGGGTAGTGGTCTTGTGGATCCGTGGCTACGTGGTGCACTTTAGACTCCAGACACCCACTTACAGGACTTGACCTTACTGCATCTCAGCTAAGCAGAAAGAGCTCGAGCAGAGGCTCCACCCAGGGCTTATATGGGGGAGACTCTGAGGGGTCCCATAGGTAACCCTGTAGGTCACATGTCACTGGTACCTTCCTCACATGACAATCACATGACAACAGGTCTTAAAGGCATAACACATTATATATATCCAATACACTATACAACACAGGCACTTAGTAACATACATAGGGTACAGGTGCAGAGGGGCCCAAGGGTCACTGTATGGAGGCTGTCTGACAGGGAAGCAAGGGTACAGGGGTGCAACTCCTATACTGGGTCACCACATAAATATTTTACTTGTATGATGCAAATGACATATCTTCAGAAGATGGAAAATGTGTATTTTCTATGAAGTTTCGAATAAAATATGGAAGTAAACAAAAGTTTCTCCATAAAATCTAATCTGCTTTTCATATTTTTATGGAACTTTATAAAAAAAAAATCACTAATAAGTCCGATAAAATACATAACTTAAACCCCTGTGTCTTTCATTGAGGATTCCGATGACCACTGAATGAAATATATGTCTGTGATTCATGTTCTATTATCCCTTTGACTTACAAGGTGTATTGACCACTGTTCTTGGAGGGATGCTACACCAGGTTTTAATAATAAATTATTTATATAGCGCCTACAGATTTCGCGCCAACTGTCCATACTTTTTTTGTTTGGACTGCGCCTAATACTGAGGCTGCCAGGGGCAGTGCATGAAATACTAAAGGTTCTTACATTAGATCCCAGTATTGTACCACTCAGTTATTCCTCATGGGAATATATGCTTAAATTGACTACTAGACATTATTATGTCTCTTGGTGACACATGGGTACAACGTGCCAGCAATGACTGGACAAAGTTAGACTGTAGCGATTTTCTTCTCTAACAATAAACTTCCTACACTAAAATGTGCTCAAATGGAACACAACTATATGGATGTGTTATCCATTTTACTGCATCAAAATTTTTACCTATAAACATTACACAGTGTTGGTGCAGAGATACCCTTTTAATAGGGTTTGGATTATCCCATTCCAATGGAGTTGAGAACAATGTAGAAAGCTACTAAAAATAAAAAATCTAATCCAGTGCATTTTGGGAAGGATCAGAGACTCCTTTAGGGACTGTAACATTGTCTTGTAGCAGATAATAATTTGTCATTTCCTGTCCTTGTTTCAAGACTGCATAGAAAATGGATTTGTTGTCAATTTCCAAGTAATGTTATTTTATTTGGCAGGGCAGAATGGAGATTTTTGGATTAAATTCTTGTAATAAAGTCACCCTTAGATTGGGGAGGTGTTTGCATACAGTTTAACAATACCAGACACTTACTTGGCCCTTTCACGGAGACATGGAGGTCACCACTTCCTGCAGTCCTGGTGTCAACCTTAAAATCAGCAGTTTCTCTAATCCTGACACCTTTGGGCTGCAAGCCACGTCCGCTGGCTCGACAAGCGTTTGGGTTACAGGCTGTTGAAAAGAAAAGAGATAGCAATGTGTTCTCAGATACTTGAATGAAGATAAAGTCTCTGTGTTAACACTCACATATCTGTGGTTCAGGACTGATGGTGGAAAGACATCTAGACAGTCTAGATGCTTGAGCATGCCAGGCTTTTCAATGGAGCAATCAAAACAATTTTTAGATGCAACACAAACATGCATAACAGGGGTATAACTGTAAGTGGACAAGAACATATAGGGGTGTACCACAGCTCCTTGCAGCTGCTCCTTCCTTACTTAAAGGGGTACTCCATTGCTGAACTTATTTTCTATCCAAAGGATAGGGGATAAGGGTCTGATCTCGGGGGAAGGGGGGGGCGAGCACTGTGATCCATCACAATCTCCTGCTAGGCACTTAGTTTCTCTCCGTGCACGGAATGATCTCTGCTCCATATACAGATTACTGTCAACCACCAAATGAAGCTGCGGCCAATGGTGGTCATCAGAATCCTCATCAAAATCCTTGTAGGTCTAAAGAAGAGCTGGAGATCCAGCGTTCGGGTATCTCTGGCTCTCCCAGCTACATGGGGTATGGAGAGAGACAAGGTGCCAGGCAGGGGTCCCAGTGGTAAGAGCACCTGCGATCAGACACTTATCCCCTGTTCTGTGGATAGAGGATAAGATGTTCTGCAATGGAGTACTCCTTTAATAGATGAAAGTCCTGAATGAATGGCCCCATTTTAAAAAGGGGTTGTCACATGAAGACCACCTATTTTCATATGCCAATTTAAGCCATTAACCATTTCTTTTTAATTATATAATCATTTAATTGAATGCAATAATCTGAAAATCTTAACATAAAAACTACATATGTGTAATGGGGATTGAACTATTTTACTAGCCACTAGGGGCACTGTATAATTTTATCCACCAGTGCTTTTTTTTATTTATTTATTTTTTAATTATTCTTTTACCAACAATAAACTACCAGCTATATTTCAAATGTTTGGAAGAGAAGACATCACAATTAAACAAAATTAAAAGGATTGGTCATTATGTTCATTGATAACTCAAACTGATAGCAAAAAGCATCTCTCTTGCTATTCTGTTAAAACTAGTCAATACAATGGTAGATGGGTAACAGAATGATAAGCTAAAGGGGTATTCCAGAATTTTTTTTATCTATATATATATATATATTATATATATATCTCAACTGGCTCCAGAAAGTTAAACAAATTTGTAAATTACTTCTATTAAAAAATCTTAATCCTTTCAATAATTAACAGCTGCTGAAGTTGAGTTGTTGTTTTCTGTCTGGCAACAGTGCTCTCTGCTGACATCTCTGCTTGTCCCTGGAACTGCACAGAGAAGAAGAGGTTTGCTATGGGGATTTGCTTCTAAACTGGGCAGTTCCCGAGACACGTGTCATCAGAGAGCACTTAGGCAGAAAAGAACAACTCAACTTCAGCAGCTCATAAGTACTGAAAGGATTAAGATTTTTTTAATAGAAGTAATTTACAAATCTGTTTAACTTTCTGGAAGCAGTTGATTTTTCCTGGATAACCCCTTTAATTAAAATCAGGCTTCATAGTGACAGAGCAAATTGTGTCCTAATAAAGGGGATGAGTGGTGGACCTTCTTGGAAGTGCCACATCTGTGGTCAACAAGACTATTTATTCAAGTACAATAATGTCTAGTTCCTTGAGGACAGAGTAAAATGTGCAGGCCGGGTGGTAAGAATAGCTAAGCCTATAGCAGAACAAAGCGCTAAAACTAACAATTCTACTAAATGTTCATTAGTAAGTTGGAGCACTGTGTTTATTTTACATTGCTTATTATTAGTGTCTGTGAGTTACCAGTAATAAACTAGGGATTATAGAATATAATAATAGTAATTAAAAACGTTTTTACAATACTGCTAGCTGTAAAACGCATCGCTAGACACGTCTTGTTAGCTTAGAGCAGTGTTTCCTAATGCATGGCTCTACAGTTCTTGCAAAACTACAACTCCCAACATGCCCTACAGAATTATGGAAGTGGATGAAAATGCATCCCCAAGCTGTGACAATAAGAGGCTAAAAAGCCTGGCCAGCTAGATTGATTTTATTTTAATTTTATTTTTTTGCTTCATGTATGTATTATGTTCTCAAGAATCTATGGAGAAAAACAAACACCTGTATGCCCACAGGCTAGGGTTGCCACCTGGCCAGTATTTTACCAGCACAGACGGTATTTTGGCCACCCTGCCAGTGTTTTTATATAAAAAAAATACCGGCCATTTATCCAACCAATCTTTCAACTCCTGGAATGTTGTACCATATACTATACCAGTGTTTCTCAACCAGAGCGCCTCCAGCTGTTGCAACACTACAACACCCAGCATGCCCGGACAGCCAACGGCTGTCCGGGCATGCTGGGAGTTGTAGTGTTGCAACAGCTAGAGGCACCCCTGGTTGGGAAATACTGACCTATATATATATACTACTAAATAGTCCAACATGCTGGGAGTTGTAGTTTTTGTTTCGGGCAGCTGCTGAGCCGCTGGCTGTAACAGGGCATGCTAGGAGTTGTAGTTTTGCAACAGCTGGAGGCAACCATGGTTGGAAAATACTGACCTATACTATATACTACTATATAGTCCAACATGCTGGGGGTTGTAGTTTTTGTTTGGGGCAGCTGATGAGTTATGGGCTGTATCAGGGCATGCTGGGAGTTGTAGTCTGTAACTAACTGCAACTCCTGAATTTAATTAAAAAAAGCGATCAAAAAGTCACATCAAAACAAAAATGGTACTGTTAAAACTGCAGATCGGAGCTCAAAAAATGAGCCCTCATACAGGCCCATATGAGAAATAAAAAAAAAGTTATAGGGGTCAGAATAGGACAAAATTTCCCCTGCATATGTGTATCCTATGATGTCACACATATATAATTAATTCTGCCAATTAGCATGGCCGGTATTTTTATTTTTTTTTGCAAGAAAGGTGGTGACTAGAGATGAGCGAACTTACAGTAAATTCGATTCGTCACGAACTTCTCGGCTCGGCAGTTGATGACTTATCCTGCATAAATTAGTTCAGCTTTCAGGTGCTCCCGTGGGCTGGAAAAGGTGGATACAGTCCTAGGAGACTCTTTCCTAGGACTGTATCCACCTTTTCCAGCCCACCGAAGCACCGGAAAGCTGAACTCATTTATGCAGGATAAACCATCAACTGCCGAGCCGAGAAGTTCGTGACGAATCGAATTTACTGTAAGTTCGCTCATCTCTAGTGGTGACCCTACCGCAGGAATGTGTAAATACAGTATGGACTCAACAATTTCGATGGATGGCGATATCAATTGGGAATAACTGATTTAAAATACAATGTTTAAAAAATAAAAATAAAAAAAAACATAAAATAAATAAAAGGGAATCTGTCACATTGAAAATAGAGTCCAACATGCAGGCAGCACGCTATAGAGCAGGAGGGGCTGAGCAGATTATATATACGTTTATGGGAAAAGATCAAGGAATTTTTTTTATTTATGATAGAAATCTTTGCTAAATCTGGGCTAAGTAGTCAAGTAGGTGGTCCTGTTTAGCCATTTGTGCCTATAAAAAGTATTGTCAATCGCTAAGTAGGATCGCCCACTTGACTTCTTACCCCACAATAAGCAAAGATTTACATAATACAAATAAGTTATCCTGGAATCTTTCCTATCAAATTATATGTCAATCTGCTCAGCTCCTACTGCTCTATATCATGACTGCATTTTCAACATGACAGGATCCCTTAAAACCATCTATATATTCCGAATATGCCACAGGTTTATACATGGTCCCAGTTTCGATTAGGTTAAATCACTCACACGAAAAACAGGCTCAAAGACACACATACATACAATTGTTGTTAGAAGACATAATGATACATGCAAAACAGGAGGTAAACAAGTGACCGAGTAACAACGTCAGGAACAGAATTGTGGCATAACATTTGGCCATAAATCAAGGCTTATTGGTTTCTTCTGGGAAGCTCATATTTTAAGGGAACCTGATCCTATAACAATGCTGGTTATTTTACCCATGTCGTATTAAAGAGCAAAAGTAGCTTAGTAGATTGATAGTTTTGGGTGAAAAGATTGAGCATAACATGACTTTTTAATTAAAAATATTTTTGTATGTTTAGGGGTCCAGTGGGCAGTGTCATTCAATGACTAGTTGTATGACTATATGCAGATATAGCTGACACTGACTGATATGGACTGCCCATTGGACTCTGAAGACCAGAATGAGTAGATTTAAATGAATAAAATGTAAACTTATACTAAATGTTTACACAAAAATAATATATAAATCTTCTAAGTTCCTCCTGATTTGTAACATGATGCTGGCAGATAGGATTGCCTTTAAGGGACATGGTTCTGGTATGTAGGTACCTAGACATGTGACAATTATCCATTTGACAAACTATGTAGATTTACAGAATATAGTTTGTGCAAAAGAGTTCTATGTCTTGCATACATGCCAGATGAAGGGACATTACTATACTAGATGATCTCTACTTTTATCAGAGGATTTATAAAAGTAAGGTCATTGCCATATTCGGGGGATGAAGATCTGCCACCTATGCTAAATCCCCTAAAAGGTCGGCAACGTGAACATGATGGAAAAACTCAAGATACTCATGAGATGAAATTGTGATGTACATTAATTGTTGGGAAAGGGGTGGACAGACAACATTTCCACATAAGCAGGCATCAAGATCCTGCAAACTCTTACCAACCCTGGCCTGAACACAACTATGAAGCTTAAGCAGAGACGTCCTTTATCCAGCAAGAGTAGAGAAGATCAGGATTGGGGAGCAGAGATCTGGAAGCGCAGCAGGAGGTAGAAGGCAGATGAGAGCATAGCAAGTGAAAGAGTAGAAAATGTCTTAACAGAGCAAGAAGCCATTTATCAAAGCATTATACATGCAAGAATATTGCAAAACCTAAACAAATCTGAAGATAGTCAAGAAAAAGAGTAGAGAAGAAAGCTGTCTTCTTTCTAGACTAGATCTCAAATCTGGTGTTCAGGGGTTAGGCTAGCTTACAAATAAAAAAAGGGATACTCCTCTGCCTGATC
Source organism: Hyla sarda (assembly GCF_029499605.1). Lineage (NCBI taxonomy): Eukaryota > Metazoa > Chordata > Amphibia > Anura > Hylidae > Hyla > Hyla sarda. The sequence continues at coordinate 91,861,163 of NC_079194.1, read as the reverse complement.
CCCCATCAATGCAATTGTGATACTTATAAGTCCCCACTGCTCACAATTTCTTGGTCTCCATCTCAGCCCACAAATAATCCCCTGTCAGCAGTGACTGGCTCAGTGGGCATTCCCTGCATGTCAAGATAGGGATCAGGAAATGATGAGCAACTGAACGGCCGTGGCAGGGGATCAAACCAGGTAAGTAACTTTTTTTCCCCTTTATATTATATAATTTTTTATTCCTGGACTACTCCATTAAGGTTTTAGGAAGGCTTAGGCTTCTTTCTGTTCTACATATTTTGTAGGTTACACATGGATTGTTTAATGTTTTATAGCAGTCTGACACAAAAGGGGGCACCACGGCATAGTGTTGTACAATGAATGCTGGCTGATCACCAGACAAATAAGCGTTCCTAAGAATGCTCATTTCCATTAACTGGCCAGTGTAAAAGGGTCAGGAATCAGGCAACAAACTAGCAAAGGCTGACTGGATCTTTTGTGCGGCCATTTAAATTATAGCCCTGTGTAAACAGGTACAGTGATCCTTCAACAGAAAATATTTTCAACATACAATGGTCTTTTCTGGACCATTTTATCTTGAAACCAGGCGAAACATGTCAATGACCGGAAGATCTGACCAATCAGAATGGGCATTCACTGGTAAAACTCCTGTATTACTGAAGTGCAGGCACTGACTGGCTGTATGGTAGCGCCCCCTACAGTACAGGGAGGTATTACATGTTCTGTACTACTCTTTCCTGTGCCAGTTGAGGGCACCTTCATGTTACTTATTTTGGGACACTGTATGTACTGTATACTCACATTTTCCTATTTTTGGATGACATTTTGGTGGCTTCAGAACCAGTTACCAGGTTTCCATAGAGTTATGGTCTCAACATACAATGGTCGTCCTGGAACCAATTAATATTGTATCTTGAGGGACCACTGTAATGTGTAACTGACAATGATGAAATTTGAGGGCCACTAAACTCCCCAACTCCCTTTGGTACCTGCTGTTGGCCTACAGAAAATTATCATAAGGTCAGCACAGATGATAAAAAGCTGGAGATTCACCAAGTATCAAAAATGTTGCCGCAGGTTACCTCTGTCTAGGTTATGATATAGAAAAATTACACAGACTGTGTTAGACATTACTATGGCAATACTATGAGCTGCCAGTATAAAAATATAGTTACATTTAAAAGTGCATTTCTACATATATGTATCCAAAACCATTGCACTTACCTTCCCCAACATTAACTTGATAAGGACATTTTGGTGTAATTTCCCCACCAAAGTTGATATTTACACTGTGAGGTCCAGGTTTCATGGGCTTATAGGTACAGCGGTATAGACAATTTCCTTTATCTTCAAGTACAATGTCTACTGTATTGTTCTTCCCCTGTGGATCAATCACTTCAACACCAACATCTCCAACTCCAGCACCTATAGCAAATGTCAAAAAAATAACAAAAGAATAAAACAGACAAAATTAAATCTCAAGGCTTGCATTCAAGTGTTTTTATGAATTATTATTATTAATACTAATAGTAATTATTATTAATAATAATAATATGCTATAAATATCTATGCATATAAAAGTAGGCATAGACTAAAAATTTACAATGAGAATACCATTTCATAAATCATCCAGTCCAGCAAGAATTTTATTAATGGATCACACAGATCCCTTTCTAACATTAGTATGTTTGCTTTACGCAGTATATATAAACTATTAATCTAAATGTGACATCAGTCTGCGGGAAAACATTGGTGTAGACACCAAAGGAAGCCTCAGCTTTCATCCACAGAAGGCACGAGCGGTGTTTTTCTTGGCTCAGCAATGCTAGTCACTGTTCAATGGAATAAGAGCATCCTTTGTGTTTTCTGTTCTAAAATTAGCGAACGAAGAAGGAGGACTGGCTAATATTTCAGGCAAGGCTGCATTAACAGAGACGAGGCATTAGCTAAACAGAGGAGCGTGGAAAGAAAAATATTACCGAGGGCCATTATTCATAGAAGAACATAGTGACATAAGTCTTATTCACTTTATAGAAATGTTACTACATGCATAAAGACGGGCACCACTATATAAATAAAGGAAGGGATGCTATCAGTGGCTATGACAAGAACTGTAGACCAAAGAAAAGAAAAGCTAGCCACTATATCAAGATGCACACCATAATAGTACTGTAAAAATATATAAATCTTTATTGAATCACACAACAAAAAGCACAGACATTTAAAGGGGTACTCCCACCCTAGACATCTTATCCCCTATCCAAAGGATAGGGGTTAAGATGTCTGATCTCGTGGGTCCCGCCGCTGGGGACCCCTGCAGTATTGCATGCGGCACCCACCTGTTTTTTTGTCTGGAAGCGCTGGAGGGTCCGAGTCGCAACTACGGGAATGGAAGTCCGTGATGTCAGGACTCTGCCCCCGTGTGAAGTCACACCCGTCCCCTCAATGCAAGTCTATGGGAGGGGGCGTGACGGCTGTCACGCCCCCTCCCATAGACTTGCATCAAGGGGACAGGCGTGACGTCACATGAGGGCGGATTCCTGACGTCCCCAGCGGCGGGACCCCCGAGATCAGACATCTTATCCCCTATCCTTTGGATAGGGATAAGATGTCTAGGGTGGGAGTACCCCTTTAAAACCACTTAAACACATCAGAAAACATGGTGGAGGATTATAACCCAAATAGCCACAGGTAGAAGAAAGAGGATACCCAGCACTCACCAGTAATGCACAGTATAGTTTTATTACGCCATAGTGTAGTACAAGGACGCGTTTCGGCGTGGGAGCCTTCCTCAGCTGTCTGCCTTAGGCAAATACGTCCTTGTACTAAACTATGGCATAATAAATCTTCACTGTGCATTACTGGTGAGTGCTGGGTATCATCTTTCCCTAAACCCACAGCTGTCACTTGGATCATCAAACCTGCAGTCAAACCGGGATTTACAGCCACAATACAGATTCAAAAATGTGGGTGCAGAACACGAGAAACCGGCCTTTTGCCGTTTTTACACCACTCTCACCTCACCATTGCTAATAGAAATTACTATAGCAGAAAAGTAAGTTATGCCAGTAATATGTGTAACTTGTAGTAAAAATCTACACCAGCTTATTGTGGTGTCCTTGGTCCTGTCCCTTTTGTCTGGAGTCCCCTCAGCCAGAGTCCCTCCATGCTAATGGGCTCTCCTGAAGGGCTAACCCCTAGTCGCCTCTTAATATTGTAATATTTAATATATATACTTATATATTTAATTAATCTAGGATACCTCTGTATAGGACCTTAGAGGTCACATGCCTTTAATTTATGTTATGCTATGGTTTAAGGACCTCTGGGTCATGTGATATACCCAGAGTTCCAGAGGTCAGGACTGACAGGTTTGGCTATCCAATGAGCTTTGTCCCACCCTCTTATTATATAAGGGTCTGCTGCCACTAAATTCTCTCTCTTAGTTCCAGACTATCAAGCAGCACTAATCTCAGCACAATTCATCAATTCAAGCTAGGCCTGAAGCCTTATCTTCCGCAACCACTAAACCGTGAGTCATCCAGCTCAAAACTACTAAAATCCTGTGTGACTACTTCAACTCAATTATCTTCAAACCAGTAGCACTGTAGCTAGCAAATCAAAGCTCATTGATATGAAAGAAGTCCCAGCAAACCTGTGAGGAACCTGAACTACGGTCCTCTATGCAAAGACTGTTCTGCTTCCTGCAGTTGCATAAAATATGCAGTAAAGATTATTCCAGTTTACATCAATATCTGCTGTGGACATTCAATTATTTCTCCCTACCGTTTGTGGGACGGTTGGCGGTAGGACCATTACTCTAAGGAAACCGCATCCTGGCGTCACAACAACATAGGGTTAATACCAACATACCCTACACTATTACCTGCACCACCCAGCCACCACATTATCATCTGTCAAAAAGGGGGGCAGCTTGGAGGAGGAGTTCCCCCTAGGGTTACTTTGCATCCACAGGAGACCCACACCTATAAAAGGACTTGGCCAGGACTTCTCTGCTGCCAAAGATAGTGACTGCCACCACTATGGGGATCTTGTGGGACTGTCCTGCTACAGTAGTGAGGAGTTGAGAAAAGCAGAAAATGGACAACTGGGTTTCTGCTGTAGGCAAGAACTGCATCCAGGACCGGCTAGTCATTGCAGAGACCTAATCACAGGCTTGCTAAGGGACAGGCTCTGGACAACTGCTCCAACTGCTGCCCCATGTTGGGGTATTCTGTGAGGTAGAAAGGGGCCCCTCCTCCAACAGAGGCCACAGACCAGCCCTTTAGTGGTGGCATCAGGAAGCCAACTTTTTCCAAAGTAGGTTTGTGAGAAAATAAAGAACTTGAGGAATTCTGGCTGGATGAAAGATTCAGAAGAAATAAGAATGCAAAAGGCTTTTGGACGCTTCCATATATCCATTCCCTAAAACATTTCCCTCCACAAAGGTTGGCATTATATCCAATGATTGAGTGCTGGACACGGGAGGTTGTTTAAGTACTGAATGCCCAGACTCTTTAATAGATCGGAATTCCTCATTTGTTTGTCTTCTTATCCTGTCTGTCAAACTAAATATTTTAAGAGTACTGGCAGACTAACACTTCATAATATGTACTGGCACCGACACTAGGGCTCTAATAATCACTACCAGCCCATAGAGTCGTAAGTCATAAGATACATTAAAAAAAGGAAATATTTGACACAGATGCAAGATTGCTTTACAAATCCAGGATGCAAGTGGATTCTCCAGATAGTGCTAGCATTTCCTACTTTATGGAAAGTTCGTCTGTGGTTTAGCTCACTAGAATGTAAAGATGTCAAGCTCATGCATTTTAGGAAACTTTTCAAATGTTTCTGCAACAGTAAGGTAAAAAAAATAAAAAAAATAAAAAAAACAGCACATGTTTACAAGGGGTGCGGAACTTCAGACCTTCCCTGAAGGAAGAAGGGGGTCCTTTGTCAAAGCCTTCGAAAGCACCAAGGGGACAAGGCCCTAATATGGCTAGGTTCACATGTGTTTCGGAGGCTCCATTCAGAGCCTCTATGGCAGATGTCATTCAAATAACATAGCACTGTTTTATTGTCTGGTTAAAATCAAGTGAAAAGAAACCATCCGGAAACCTGACAGACACCATTATAGTCAATGGGATCCATTGGGCTTTGTGGAGGTCCTGCGTGCAACAGACCCACTGTCTCACTTTACTCCTGTTGGACAGAGTCTATGACTGAGGCCCCAAATAGAGGTTTCAACACATGTGAACTTAGCCTTTTAATATCAGCAGCCATAGGCTGTTTTGTGAATTCAGGCTACTGTAAAAAGTTGCCTTCTTGAGTTTTAGGTGCCATACTCCTATTCAGTTAGCCAATGCATGCACTACACAGTACGTCCTTATTAGGGCCATGGTTCTGTTAAATGATACCCTGTTTGATACGTTGTGCCTTATGTTGGACGATACCCTGTGGAGTGCTCCCCTTCACCTGTTCTATGGTGTACTGGATTACAACCAGCATCCAACACTACAAAAATATACAGACCCCTAAGTAGCAGACATAATGATTGAGTAAATACTACTATAGAATGCTGAAATAATAATATACAGCTCCAGGACGAAAATGTGCGAATAACATTTTTTATGACTTTTCTGCTATATAAACCTGGTCTCAAAGTGTACCTGTCATTCAATAAAGTTTTGACCCGTCACTGAGACATGTTAAAAGTTATTGTGGTAAGCCAGAGGGGTAGTGATATAGGGATGTTGCAATGATGCTACAGGGTATGGTGGTATTAACCCTTGGTTTGTCGTGACGCCAGGGTGCGGTTGTTTTGTATAGAAGGCCCTGCTGACAACCGGTCCACAAACGGCAGGATAATAAACGGAATGTCCACAGCAGAATTTATGAGATAACTGGAACTTTTACTGAACTTCTTATGCCCACAGTCTTTACAATTAAACAGTTTCTCTTGAGGTAACCGGGATGCAGGTTCCTCACAGGCTTTGCTGGGACTAATAGTCTTGAGCTTTAAGCAGGCCACTGTGCTACTAATTATAGGATTTGAGTTGAATAGTAGTCACAAAGAATTTGTAGATAGAGCTTTATAACTCACGGTTTTAGTGGCTGTTGGATCTTTAGGCTTTTTTTAGGCCTAGTTGAGATGAATTGAAATATGCTAATTGTGCTTGTTTTGGTTTCCAGCAGGAAGAAAAAAAAGAATAGTGACTACAGCCCCTTATATACAAGGGGGGCTGGATTAATCCCTTTGGCTGCACATCACATGACATGACCCAGGAAGGTCCTAAATATCTGTACAACCATTATTATATATGATGTAACCTAGGTAGATCCTATACATTTGTACACTATACAGAAATACATTTATAGGAGGCAACCAAGGGGCAAGCCCTGCAGGAGAGCCCTGTGGAATGAAGGGACTCTAACTGAAGGGACTATAGACAGGGATAGGACCAGATCCTGTACCGGGACACCAAATTTTGATCTTTCAGGATTTCAGCGCCAAGACCCTTGCGATCAATAGGGGAAAAACATGCGGTAGGGTGTTTTTTCCTCCCGAGATTAATGTTTTATGTAAAATTACCTGTATGAACAAACTTTTACTATTGAGTTAGGGAGCAGTATTTGATCCATATCAAGTACAAGTGGAATGCGCCTTTAGAAGATGAGTCTGCCATTACCATAGCTCCCCCAATCAAAGCAAATTTTGTTGCAATAGTAAGAAATACCTGAAAATAAAACCCCAGTCCTCTTTCTAATAAACATTCAAACAATATCAGAAAAAAATTAAAGAACAATACGCACCTGCTGTGTAAATGTCAAAATAGGTGGGTTTATTGGCAATATTACCAGTTGTCTCCAAGCCTGGCCCTTTAGCTGTCACTTTACTGGCGTCTCCTTGTGCTTTCTCAACATCGACTTCAAATGGGCTCTTTGATATGTGCTGACCAGCAAAAAGCACAGTCACCTATAAAACACAACATAAAAAACACAAGGAGTTTGGGCAACGCTCACGATTCACACAACTGGGTTTAACTAGCTACAGATTCAAGTGTGGAGTGTTAAAAGATTGACACCATCATAAAAAGCCGGGGTGGGCTGAGGCCTGCCTTGGCTTGTTAAGCATTACATCTCCTAAACTAAAGATCAATGTAAAACCAGAGAGACTTCAAGCAACAGATCACAGATTTCATTACTGAAAAGATGTGACAACAGTTAATAATGCAAAAGATATTAATGAATCTTACATCATTGTTTTACGGCCAAGCTTTGATTTCATACTGACCAAGATTTTTTGTTTTTTAAATTAAACCCCAGAATTACTGACCTGGAACAAAAAATGTAAATCAGAATTGGCTCTGGGGAACGATGAGGTCATGGCTGGACTGATTATGTCAACAGCTTGTTAATGACATCATCTGTACAACTTCTCCTAAACTATATATACTATAATCAGTCAAAAAGCTGATTCCTATGATGGATGGTGCAGGAAATTATTTTTGTTTTAAAGGATACCATCACCTAAACAGGGTAAATGAGCTAATAAATTGTTTATAGTGGAAATACCCTCCTATTTACACAAAGAACAAAGAAACAAACCTACCTGGGCAGAAATAGATAATAGTACAAATATTGAAATTTTCTTGCTTTTATGTGTATTTAACCTATAAGGACATTGCCTATTTCGGTCTTTTAGGACTCTTAGGACAATTTATAAAGCAGTGACATTTTTTATTTAGTTTTTCTATAGATAGCCTTGTAAAATATTTTTTTTTTGGCACCATTTAAAGGGCCCTAAGACATCTTAGCTCCTATCCAAAGTATAGGGGATAAGTTGTCTGATCGCAGGGGTCCCACCTCTGGTGACCCCTGCAATCTCTCATGCAGCACCCACCACGACTCTGCCCCCTTGTGATGTCACACCCCTCAATGCAAGTCTATGGGAGGGGGTGTGACGGGCAGTGGCAGGACCCCCGGGATCAGACATCTTATCTCCTATCCTTTGGATAGGGGATAAGGTGTCTTAGGGAAACTAAGGTGTCTTTAAGGGAAACTGAACTATGGATCAAGCCCAGTAACCTGAAATTACATGTGGTTAGTACAGGTAATCTTTAGTAAAACAATATATTCCTTACCAAAATTCTTTCAGCCTTTCCTGAGATATAGCACAATATTGCACTATGTTAATGGAGTCTTAAATGCCCTGGAGGAGGGTTTGAAGATCTGCACCTCTGACATTGTGCCCTTTGTCCTATTCGCGCTGCTTGTTCATCTATATTCATCTCCTTTATGAGTGGGCAGCATGAACAGAACCCAGAAGATGGCATCAGAGGTGTGTGTATATATATATATATAAGAAAATGGCGCAGCACTCCAAGATTTGTAGAAAAAACGGTGTATTTATTCCATCATGTCCCAAAAAACAAGCAACATTTCAGCTCCTCCTAAATGTCGCTTGTTTTTTGGGACATGATAGTATAAATACACCGTTCTTTCTACATATCTTGGAGTGCTGCGCCATTTTCTTCTATTGGTTGGACTGTGATCTGGTCAGGGCGCTGGCACCATGCACCTTTGGTTAAGTAGTGCTGCATTGATTTTGATGAAAAAAAAAAAAAAATTATATATATATATATATATATATATATATATATATATATATATATATATATACACATACATATGTACATACATATATATATATATATATATATCTATATATATTTATATTTTTATTTATTTTTATTTTTTAGGGGGGGGGGGGGGGTGATTTCATTTTTCAACCCTGAACATGCAGTGCCAAAAGTTTAAGCACACTCTGTGCACACACTGTTTTTGGAGCCTGAAAATACAGGTCAACTGTGGCCTGTTTAAGCAGAAGGTTTGCAAATTTTCTTTCTTTTTTTTTATTTTTTTTTTTACTTTTTTCAGACGTTGTCATTATGTCAATAGTTGTTGATCACACCGGGTCTCACTCCTGAGACCTCCTGTAATTATGAGATACAGGCCGATGTGATCATCAACTTTTGACATATCTGAGCAATTTGTCAAAATTTGTTTTTCATGACAATAACGCTTAAAAAAAAAAATTTATAGCACAAAATTCAGGCTAAGCTGTCACTAAGTCCTACAGCTTGAGACAAGATGGGCCGCTCAAGTGCTTGAAGCTTACATGTATATCTAATAGGGATTTAATTGCTGACATTAGTACAGCATCACGTACATGCAGTGTTTCTCAGTTTGTGCCAGGATTTGTTGAGTGTATTGCCAAGAAATGAAGTATGGTTTTCTTTAGGCATATTTAATCTATTCATTGATTGTATAAACACTACTGAGTAGCAAAAGATGTAAGCCATATGAGTGCAGTATTATGCTCCAATACAAAAGTGGCACTTTTGCAATAACGCATCCGTGAGCAAACACTGCCAAACTCACTATAATTAATTCATAAACAGCACTGGCGCAAGGGAACCAAACATTTCCCAAAGCCATTTTTTCAGCTATATCCAACATTCTTTAAACACACACAAAATCAAGAAACTAAACTTCATGTGAAAGAGATTTCTTTTGACGTACAAGACATTTGCCAATGCTGGAAAACCACCAATTTACCTTATGGACGCCAGTCACTTTAGGTACATATTCAACAGAGAAAGTCTTGTTCTTGTCATTGTTGGCTATTACCTTGGCCTAAAAATCAATAAAAATAAAAAAAATAGAGAAAAACACTTAAATGATATGTATGTGGGCCTGTGAAACCCTCCTTTCAATTTCACTATTGACTTTAATGGCACATGACCACATTTGTGTCAGAGGTTCTTAACTATGGAAATTACACTTCAAATTGCTAAAGACTCTTTATCTTTAGAAGGAAGATTCCATCTATTAAATCTACTGATCTAGGCGTTTTTGTCTGCAGCAGTGTTTCCCAAGCCCGTTCTTCCAGTACCCCCAACAGGTCATATTTTACGGATTTCCTTTCACAGGCGATATAAAGCATTGTCAGTTTATCAGACATCACCAAAATTATATCACGTGTGAAAGACTAAGGGAAATACTGGTCTACAGGATAAATGAGACCTATGGTTCCTATACACTTTATTCAAAAGTTGACTAAACGTGACAACCTTGGCAGGACTGGCAAAATGCTAAAAATGTATGGCAGCTCTTCCCCAACAGATGATGTTCGATGTCATATTGGAGTTTAACTCTCCAAACCTCCTGTTTTTGGAAAGATAAGCAGCTGCCACCAGAGCTGCCTAACAGCCCCTTTACCTCCTTTCTCCATAGAGCACTAACGTTCAGTGATGCCAAATGTTAATGTTTAAAGGGTGATGAAAAGAGAGAGAGAGAGGTCGACCAAATACACATTCTACCAACAGCTATTGAAAGTGTATGACCACCTTAACTTTAAGAGGACTCAACCTTCAAGAGTACTAGAGGTCTATGAATATAAAACAAAATTAGGGACACTAAGGAAAACTTATGCATGTAAGGCCGACCAAACACTCATATGGCCAATGCTTGGACCCTCTGCTCCACTTACCGTGCATGTGTATGTCAACAGATCACTGAAATCGTTCAGTTTCCACAGTGACCAACCAAATTCTAGATGCCAGAATATTCAAGTGACAGCTAGAAAGTGACTGGCAGCGACCATTGCATTATATTTTTTTTCCCATTGCACTTATTTTCAAAGATATTTCTTACAGCTTTATCAAAATATAAACTCAACAACAAGTTACAGATAGCACACGTTCTTGTTAAAGCTTTAGAAAGGAATCCTGATAAATATGTGATGCCTGTCAGCTGAGAATGCAGTCATGTGAGATAATATGATATCGCTGGACGTTACATTGTGTATTGTTCACTAGTTCTCAACAATTTTAAATGATAAAAGAGTTTCTGTCTGTCATCCGAGGAGTACAGTCAGGGGCCTGGAGTAAGTGTAAGATAGGGAGATGGGCCATAACAGGGTTGCCAACTTAATTTGTACTTTTTTTTGTGACAATATGTAAAAAAAAAATACAGAAACCCCAGGTATAAAAAGGAGCATAAAAACAACGGGACACGGCTATATTTACACTTCTGCACATTGCTACTGGACACAGTCAACAGACATATTCTTAAAGCTATAACCTATCCACCTGAGTATAAGAAGTCAATGTTTGGGGTCCGCCCACTAGGAACCCAAGCATTCACGAGAACAAAAGAAAATTGTCCTGCTGAATGAACAAAGTTTCCCGCACATGCGTGAACACCACTATTCATTCTTTTTGGGGTTTCCGAACATTTCTGAATGCAGCTGTTAATAGATGATAACTTTGGGAGATGGGATTAGCACTTTAACATATCTGAGCTACTGTAATATATTAGGATATTTAGTGTTTCCTATATCAGATGACAGTACAGTGTCTGGTGTAAAGAAGACATTTCCCATGGCAGGCTCTCAGACACAGAAATGGCAAGGAACATTCCGAAATGTAATTTCGGAACCTAAAAGTATTTTAAAAAGGAGTTCAGGACTGTAACACAGCCTGTAACTCAGGATCAGTCTATTGTTATGCTGCTAAAAATGTTATGTAGACTATATATACAGTATATAAAAACTGTTGATCAAAGATGGACATACACAGACATTAAAAATGACACAAAAACAAACTAGTAGTACAGCTAGAATTTAGTCGAGTTCATGGTCCTCTATGTTTATCAATCTGTGGTACATATATTCCAGGGGGTAAATTATACATCTCCTTTAGGTGTGTTAATGTTGAGCTTTTAAGCTTTAATAGAATCATGGTATATGATCATATCATGCATTTTATGGAGAGTGGGAATTTGGTTCAAGGCATTTTCAACATGGCACAATTATCGGCTGAACAGACATTTGCCGATTATTGCCCCTTCGAGGGTTCATTCCTGCAGCCATTCACTGCCAAAATTTGGGCCAAGTAAATCATCCTTTTCTAGGGAGCAGATAGACCTGTGTATAGTCAAACGTCGCTTGTACTGGACTGTCATGTGCTTGTAAAAAAGGGACATTAGGGACGTAAAACACTATACACTGGTCCCTCAAGTTACAATATTAATTGGTTCCAGGATGACCATTGTATGTTGAAACCATTGTATGTTGAGACCATAACTCTATGAAAACCTGGTAATTGGTTCTGAAGCCACCAAAATGTCATCCAAAAATAGGAAAAAGTGAGAATTAAAGAAAAATAAGTAGATAACTAATACAGATAAAGCAAGATTGTACATATAAAAGTAAGAAAGATCTTCTGGGAGCTGTAAATCACTGTCTATGTCAGTGATTCCCAACCAGGGTGCCTCCAGCTGTTGCAAAACTACAACTCCCAGCATGCCCGGACAGCCAAAGGCTGTCCGGGCATGCTGGGAGTTGTAGTTTTGCAACAGCTGGAGGCACCCTGGTTGGGAAACACTGGTCTATGTTGAGGACAGGAGCTTCTTAAGCGCCCTGTTCAGTACAGGCAATGTCCTAAAAAAGTATCATGGAGCCGCCCTTACCTGGTGTCCAAAAGAGTAGCTAACCTTGGCACAGGTAAAGAGTACATAACATGTACTACCTCCCTGTACTGTCGGGGGCGCTACCAGACACCAGTCAGTGCATGCACTTCAGTAATACAAGGGTTTTACCAGTGAATGTCCATTCTGATTGGTCGGTTCATCCAGCAATTGACACATTTCACAGATCTGGACTGCCCATAACATTGTATGTTGAGTCTGGTTTCAAGTTACAATGGTACACTGTATGTACGTCATAGTGGAAACCCTCATACCTCTTCTCTGATTCCTTCGGGGTCTTCCACATAGACCAAAACCTCCCCTTGCCCAGCACTGATTGTCTCTACGGTGAAGGGTGCCGGTCTTTTTACCATATTCCCTGTAGGTTCCACACCTGTAAAAACATTGCAAACCATATTAAATAAATATAATAGTATAAAAAAATATTGAAACTTAATGGAGCACACACACACACACAAAAAAAAGAAATCTTCAAAAGTTTTCCCTTTCTCCTAATTCTGATCAATATCTCTATTTCTTAGCCATAGCTGTTTCTGGAAATGATGGGCAATATTCAAAATGGTCACTATTGAGATTCCTATAGGTTTTCTCACCAAACGTGACACATTGATGCACGCTACCTATGATAAGACTACATTACATAGTGGAAACCCCTATGGTTATTCCATTTGGCAAATAAAGGATAGAAACCGATATAACTAAGAAAATGACTTATAATGTTTTACACTGAAGATGACAGAAGTTTGTCTATTAAAAACCTGTATTTTACACTTTTTTTTTTTTTACCAGAATAGGGCATATTAAGATGAGTAAAGTGCATTTTTCACATAACAGAGTGTGTGGGAGTCACAGAAATATCCCATAATTTAGGTACAGACTCTAGTCCAAAACAATAGGGACACCTAATCCTCCCGTGTATTTACAAACAGCCAGATTTATGACACTTGAAAACCATGAAATCATACAAATCCATCTTATGTTTTTTAATAAATGTTTTAATGGCGCTGTACCACACCTTTCTCTCTAAGGATAAAACTTTCACTTCAGGATTAGTAACAATCTGAACATATTTAAGTGTATGAAGACAATATCTGTGCATATCATAAATGACATGACGGCACATACGTCTAGTCTGCAAGGCTTATATACAAGTCATTTTTAAAGAATGATGTCATCCCTATATAAAACCATATTTGTGTGTTTACACCCTAAGGAAAACAACCATACATGCTTTAAAATGAGAATCATTTAAAACTGTGTTCTTCAACCTGTGGCCTTCCAGCTGTTGTGAGACTACAACTCCCAGCATGTCTAACAGCCAAACGCTGTCCGGGCATGCTAGGGCTTGTAGATTCCCAACAGGTGCAGAGCCAAATATTGGAGACCACTGACATTTAACATTGCAGTTTAATGGGATTTCTAGAATTTGATAAACATGGCTGCACCGCACAATAGGTTGTGTCTGGGATTTCATATATACAAATGAAGAAGTTGTCAAGGACTAGGGTGAAGCATATGGGGTGTTTGAAGTCAGCTGCAATGCCAGACAACCTAAAGACAGGACGTGGCAGCTATATTTCTTCCTAATCCTGGACAACCCCTTTACACGTGAACCTGTCACATTGATCTCTGAGCAGAATGTTACAGTGCAGAACGCCATGTTAAATCTTTTCCCAAGGGGTACTCCGCTCCTAGACATGTTATCCCCTATCCAGAGCATAAGGGATACGATGTCCGATAGCTATATAATTTGGACTTCATTGACTTCATGGTTGGCAGCCTTCCCTGTATGAGTTGGACCACCTAATGGACTCCAGTCCACAACAAGCAGGGATATACATCAATAGACTACAGGCTATCCAGATTTGCCCACAATAGAATACATCTCCTTGGTTTCTCCGACTCTATAAAATGCTGTCCATAGGCAAAGTTACATGTTTAACATAAGCCACATCATTAACAAACATGCAATAGGAAAACCCTAAAACCATTTACCTCGACCATAAGCTCTTGCTTTTTTAGGATTTAACTTAGGCTTCAATGGGGCTCCAGGCTTAAGCTTAGCTTTTGGGAACTGTGACAGGTAGGTCATGACAGAGTGTTCATCAACATTTGGGTGGATAATCTCTTCTGGGGTTATCACCTGAAAACAATAGCAGAATTATAATGTACATCACTGTTATCCCAACTCATCAAACCTGGTGTGTACAGTTGCACTTGTTTTAGTTTATAACCAAAATTGTATTTTTTCTGAGCTACGTTTCCCCATTTTACATATTGTATCTGTTTGACTTTCTGCATATGATTCCATTATTTACATAGGTTCTCTGAAACTTGTCTGTGGATGATATAGCAATTTCTGTATATTAAAGGGGTACTCCACTGGAAAAAGTTTTTTCCTAAATTAACTGGTGCCAGAAAGTTAAACAGATTTGGAAATTACTTCTATTAAAAAAATCTTAATCCTTTCAGTACTTATGAGCTTCTGAAGTTTAGGTTGTTCTTTCCTGTCTAAGTAATCTCTGATGACACGTGTCTCGGGAAACGCCCAGTTTAGAAGAGGTTTGCTATGGGAATTTGCTTCTAAACTGGGTGTTTCCCGAGACACGTGTCATCAGAGATTACTTAGACAGAAAAGAACAACCTTAACTTCAGAAGCTCATAAGTACTGAAAGGATTAAGATTTTTTAATAGAAGTAATAGAAGTAATTTACAAATCTGTTTAACTTTCTGGAACCAGTTGATACATAAAAAAAAAGTTTTTTCCTGGAATACCCCTTTAAAAAAAAAAAAGTTTTCCACTGGAGTACCCCTTTAAATAGTCTTTCATGCTGGCCTGTCGTTACTTTTTGTTTAAAAATGAATACGACTAATGAATCACTTATTACATATTTTTTACTCTGCCAGATGCTATACATTGACTGGTGTACATATTTGGTTCATTATATAGGTATACTGGACTATCACAATTAAAGCGTCTCACACTTCCCCAGTTCTAGAACTGGAAAGCAGAGACCTGTATAGAGTTATATCTCCTATGTTGGCTATTCTGTGGCTCTCTTGCATCTTCTGTTTATACTTGTGTTAAAGTGCTTGCATTGTACAATAGTCCAGCTATTTTGTTGTAATAGGGTACCACACAAAGATGGATGAGCCAGTCACCAGCGCAGTCGTTGCAAGTACAGATATTAAAAAGCAACAGTAAAATTTGTTACAAAATATATAAATAAACAGTTATATAAAAAAAAAAAGCAACCGTACTAACAAACATACTGTCTAAGGCTGGGTCCACACTACGTTTTGTCCCATACGGGAGCGCATACGGCAGGAGGGAGCTAAAAGCTCGCGCTCCCGTATGTGACCGTATGCGTTCCCGTATGCCATTCACTTCAATGAGCCGACCGGAGTGAAACGTTCGGTCCGGTCGGCTCATTTTTGCGCCGTATGCGCTTTTAAACCGGACCTAAAACTGTGGTCAACCACGGTTTTAGGTCCGGTTGTAAAAGCGCATACGGCGCAAAAATGAGCCGACCGGACCGAACGTTTCACTCCGGTCGGCTCATTGAAGTGAATGACATACGGGAGCGCATACGGTTACATACGGGAGCGCGAGGTTTTAGCTCCCTCCTGCCGTATGCGCTCCCGTATGGGACAAAACGTAGTGTGGACCCACTCTAACACTGCAGACTGCTCTTCCCACCACCGGCTCCCAGGAGCACTTTCTGCAGCCAGGGCTAGGTGATTTATAAGAGCTTGGCTCCAGGAAAGCTCTTGACCAGCTTAGTTATAGTTAATACTTCCTGGAAGTAACTACCGTATTTTTCGCCCTATAGGATGTACTGGCGTATAAGACGCACCCAATTTATAGGTGCAAAATCTAAAAAAATAAAGATTTTGAACCCAATAGTGGTCTTCAACCTGCGAACCTCCAGATGTTGCAAAACTACAACTCCCAGCATGCCCGGACAGCCAACGGCATGCTGGGAGTTGTAGTTTTGCAACATCTGGAGGTCTGCAGATTGAAGACCACTGCAGGAGGACATAATAATCATGTGTCCCCGCCGCTCCGCACCCGTCACCGCTGCCCTGGATGTCGCTCCATCGCTGTCGCCGTGTCGCCGTCGCTCCGGAACGTCTCTGCTGCCGGCCGGGTATCCTCGCTCTCCGTCGCCGCCATCACGTCGTTACGCATGCCGACGCACGTACGCGACGACGTGATGACGAGGAAAGAGAGCGCCGGCCATACAGGGGATCCCTGAACGGAGAAGACACCGAGGAGGCAGGTAAGGTCCCTCCCGGTGTCCTGTAAGCACTAACCCGGCTATTCAGTCGGGCTGTTCGGGACCGCCGCGGTGAAATCGCGGTGGTCCCGAACAGCCCGATTAAACAGCCGGGTTAGTGTGACTTTCCCTTCTGACGCGGCGGTCAGCTTTGATCGCCGCGTCTGAAGGGTTAATATAGGGCATCACTGCGATCGGTGATGTCCTGTATTAGCCGTGGGTCCCGGCCGTTGATGGCCGCCGGGACCGCCGCGATAGGGGTGTATTCGCTGTATAAGACGCACCGACTTTTTCCCCCCAGTTTTGGGGAAGAAAAAGTGCGTCTTATACAGCGAAAAATACGGTACTTCATACTAAGCCATACTCTAGGCCCAACACACCTTCAAATGAAGGTCATGGCTCCTACCACACATGGCACCTGCGCCCAGGTCCACAAAAAACTTCCCTGGAAGAAGCACTTCTCACTCTTTCAAGCAGAGAGATAAACCAGCTAACCCCAAAAAAGAGTGTTTGAAGTGAGAGTCAACAGAAAGTGACCAACAGTCTTCCTTTGCATTCGGTCAAAATTTTGGACTGGTTTTAGATTGTAACTACACAAGGAGAGAGGGATTCCTCATAAGTCACACTTGGGCATCCCTCACCACTGTTTTCTGGCAACCTCCCTTGGCTTCTCTACTCCTTGCACTTCACATGACTTCTTTCTCATGATGTAAAACAAGGCAATATATATGGCCTTAGGTATCCCTACCCAATGGGCACCATGGTACAATACTACAGCATTGCAGCAACTAATGCAGCGTTAAAGGGCACCATGGAAACCAGCCCCTACTTGTGAAAATGACAAGCCGGTGGACCGTGCACAGCACAGATGCCTCAGTGCAACAAGATCCACAACATTCAATACAAACATAAAAGCTAACAGTATAAAAATATATGCAGAGCAACTATGCCACACAAGGCACTATGCCTTACAAATGCAGCGATGTGGGATTTTGTCACACATCACTACATATATAGGCAGGTTTTCCCATTTATGGTTCTTGGGGAGCTGAGAGAGAGACCCTTCACGGGGGCCAAAACTTTGGAAAGAAGCTAAAGAAGATAACTAATGGTGGTTTTTATTTAGAGGAATACAAATCTGCATGTTTATTTATCTACAGTAAATTCACTGGATGTCTTCAACAGATAGGGCAGTCTGTGGTTATGAAGCATAGCAAAACATAAAAACCTAAATTTTGCGATAAATACGCAATGTGTGAATCCAGCTTTGCAAAGAGAAACCAACGTTCATAAATCCCAATGCAGTAGGATTTATTCCAAGGAAAATACAAACGTTAAGCTTTGCAGGCAGAAGGGGCATTTACTGCTAAGGATATCTACAAGGAACCATCAGGGGCTCTGAATGAGAACTGTCAATTTAAGGAGTCATTAAAAGATTCCAGCGTCTTCTGGGTCCTTAAACATAATTTACCTGGATTATTATTAATTGTGGAGAAAAGATTATGAAGCACGCCTATCATCTGACTCAGGGTACTACATTATTTTCTTTAGCCTTTTTCTCTCATACTTCAGCATAAATCTTGTCAAAACCTGATGTTCAAGATTGTAACAGAGAAAGATTTTCTACATCTCTTAACAAGTATATGGGGAGAAAAAAACCTAAAATATACAGCTTTAGCAAGTTGAAAACATCATAACAAAACAGATAATTTTATACCACCTAAATAGGTCACAAGATTTATAAAAAAAATTTGGCAGGTGGGGTGGGGGAGACAGCCTATGGAAAACATTGGCACTATGTCTTTCCTATGTATTGTCACTCAAACTCATTCAAAGAGGTTTTCTCACCTCTGCTTGTTATCCCCTATCCACAGAATAGGGCATAGCAAGTGGATTGGTGGGGGTTCAACAGGTGGGACCTCCACCAATCCCAAGAACGGGGACATAATTATCCCTTAAATATTGGGGCAGTGAACTGCCCAGCCACCGCTTTATTCCTTCTCTACGGGGCCACCAAACATTTTGGAGCACTAGAAAATGTTCAGTAGCCCCATAGGCACTGAATGGAAATGTGGCTGTGCAGGCGCCTACCACACCATTAATTAAGGGATAATTATGTCCCTGATTTTGGGATTGGTGCAGGTCTTAGCTTTTGGACCCCCACTAACCCGCTTGTAATCTCCTATCCTGTCGATAGGGGAAAACTTAATGAGATAAGAAATCCCCCTTCAATTGGGCAGAGCTGCAATATCATACATATCCAATAAACAAAACGGACACTTTTTCAATGAGATCCAAATTTCTGATTTATATTTTCTCATCTGTTTTATTTTTTGAATTAAAAAAATGGTTAATACTCTGCTGTTACAATTATTCGGTTACCTGCGGAACGCCAAGCCAATCATCTGCTTGCTGCATGGCCTCACGGGCATTATCAACTGGCTTATTGGGGTCCCATGTCTCCCAGTCAGGACACAAACCTGAAAAGAGATGTTAATCTGAATAATGCTGTTTAATATACACGTCACCCCAAAAACAGGACACATTCTTATTTATGATTTCCAATGTTGGTTTAAGTCTGATCTTTACAAATCTCCATTATCATAGTCATACATAGTTCTCATCAAAAATATAGACCTTTAGTCAAACATTAAAGCAGGGGCAGAGATGTATATTTGTAGCCCCTGGGCTCCAAGGCCACTGAACAGGGGTCAAACATTTCCTGGCAGAGCTGGAAATCTACCTCTCAGGTATAAAAAAAAGTTTCAAGATATAATTAAAAAAGTTTTGTTGGATAAATAGAACATTCCTTAAAGGGTCAATGTAGTGATTACATCTGAATAGAAAACAAAAAAAGAAAGTAGCAATTGTAATGTATGTAACGTAGAAGTACATATAATGTGAGCTTTCAGTTTTTCTGATGGTAAATCAAAATCAATTGGACTTCCTCAGTTGTACTTTTTCATGTGGTTATGTGTTTAAAAAGTGTCTAGATATTTCATATTCTATAAATGCCATAAATCCTTTACATGAAAACAAGTCTACAATAGAGAGGAACATTTTGTCACCTTTGGTGACAGATAATCTGCTCCAAGCAGGATGTACCTGGCGCACAGCTATCGACAAGGGCACCGAGAGCTTTGCCATCTTTCCAGTTTTGATTGAAGTTGGTAATGGGCAAATAAGGAATCTTGTTCTGAATCCAGCCTAGAAGCCTCTGTTTTGGGGTCTGATTTTTGGTTTCTTCATCACCCTCATCTTCCCATACTGGCATGGAGATAGAATAGTGTAGAATAAGGGTCCAAATAAGACCAAGGATCAGCTTCAGGTTTCCATCCACAATTGCTTTGCTGTCTGGAAATTAAAAAAAGAAAATGACAGTTGTGAGATTTAATATAATATATATATTTATATATAAAAACATTATATATATATATATATATATATATATATATATATATATATATATATATATATATATATATATAAATAAAACATATGTAATGTCCCAGTACAGGACATGGTCCTGCACTACAATTAGGCCCTGTCAGGTTCAGTCCCTCAGTGACCTGGGGGCTCCCTGCAGTGTCTCCCCTGCTGTTACTTTAATGTTATTTATTGTACTATATGTATAGTCAGTATACTAATGTATAGACAGTATAAAGGACCTGTGAGATGTTACATGATATGTTCACATGATGTTATCACATGTTACCCAGAGAGCACCAGCTTAACACATGACCTCCAGCTTGACCTATGGGCTTCTAGTACAGCCCCCTTTATAAGGAAGGGAGGTGCTGCAATCTCTCTTTCACTCTTCTACCATCACTCTTGCTGAGGAACAGAGAGACCAGATGTCTCAGTGCTAGTGTCCAGCTAGATTTGAGGCCTTCAGATTTGAAGGCCTCAAATCTACACAGTCACTTCCAGTAAGTCAAATCTATGTCTGCTGTCACTATCTATAGTCCAGTCAAGCCTAAAGTCAATTATCTAAAGTATATTACAAGTACAACTAGTCCCAGTAAGCTGCAAGGTCCTTCTGTGGTCCTGGTCACCTCCCTGGGATTCTGTCCGAGCTGTAGAGACTATAACAACTTTCTGACCTCAGTAAAGCCTCCGTTAAACCATAACCTGGTTGTGGACTCTCATTTCACTGCCTAGCCATTTGGATAGCGGAGATCTCATTTGGGTGGTTCCTGAATACCAAAAACCACTCTGGCATCACGAACATTAGGGGTTAATAACACCTTGTCCCTGGCATTAATACCATCTCCCCCATCCACCTACACTGCTACACCCCGTGGTCCTGCCATTCACCGTGGCTCACCACACATACAAATGTTATATAAAGTAATAGATACGCCAAAACCCCTAATGCACAGCAATCTAATAAAACAAGGCTGCAGTCTCTGATTTACTTTAACCAAGACAGGGGAAAAAAAACGCCAAATCTACTTAAAACTTTAACATTCAGATTTGTGTAACTTTTACACCAGTATCTATCACTTCCTTCTTGCCTAAGTCAGGAAGCTAAATTAGATAAGAATTGCTTTGGTCTTTACATTAGCTTTAAATTTCTTTCATGTAGCATAAAGATTTAGATCACTGTCTAAGCTTTGCATCTAAATGTCCAGGCCAAGGCAGTGTGGCTTGTTGGCACAAACCAAGCACTTAGGGCAACTGTCCTGAGAGCAACCTCTAGCTGTGTCTCCCCAGTAAAGGTGGGCACTTGCGATTTACTTTTCTTATTTTTCACTATTTCTATAGTAATGGTAAAGAACTTCCTACATTCACAACTGAATTTTCTGATTTGAGTAGATTTAGGGGAGATTTATCAAAACCTGTCCAGAGGAAAAGTTGCCCATAGCAACCAATCAGCTCGCTTCTTTCATTTTTAACAAGGACTCTGAAAAATGAAAGAAGCAACAGGATTGGTTGCTATGAGCAACTGGGAACTTTTCTTTTGCACAGGGTTTGATAAATCTCCCCCTTTAGTTTTTAGCATCAAGCTAATTCCGAATATAAGACATGCATACTAATATGAACTATAAACCCCTCTGCAATTGTATGTAATGGAGAATTCTAATACATTATTTTGGCAGTCACTGGAATACATATACTTGCTTCATATAAACCGTTAAAAAAAAAAAAGAAAATCCACATACCGAATGTATTGCTTCAACAACACAAAGAACACAAATGTACTAAGTAACCCACAACATGCTGGATACACGTGTCAAGTACAACTACTTCTGGCCATGAAATTGATTTGACAAGGAGCATAAAAATAAGATTACAGTTAATCCTTAGTGAGAGTCGAGGTTGTACAGCTGACAAGGAGCTACAAAAACATGGATAAAATGTTACATTACAAGGTTCTCTATATCCAGCAAAACTGCGTTAATTAGACATTTATCGGCCCAGCAATTCTAGTCTAAAAGTCTAATCTGACAAGGCCAAAAATGGCTAAGGAACTTATTACAAGAGCTTCCCATTAAATGTTAAAAAATACAGGGTATGATTTGTCCTACTAGAAGGAGTGCCTAAAGATCCTTTGGTGGTTTCTGAGACAATAATAGGTGCCTTATACAAAAAGTACGCAAAGCAAAAACCAGTCCCCATGGTCTATTTCTTATAGGGTTATTCAGAAATAATGATTTTAATCTTGTTGATGATATCTCCTATGAGTACAGCAATATCAACAATGAATATTATACAAGTCATAATGGACATGTTGGGTATTAGATAGAGGATGAACCCAAGGGTGCCCCATACCGCATGTTTTCGGACGGCAAATGATTTCTGCCTATTAACTTCAATGGCTAAAATGCCACTGAAAATACAAAAAAGAAAGATTAATATTGAGATCTCCACTGGGTGATATTATCACAGAACCAATGTTGAATTTTCAATATCCTAAGGACAAGTCTAACAATGAGGCCTTTCATACAGTCCCCAAACACAAGATCAGGAATATTTTCTTTGTTGAGTGTAATAACAAATATTGTGTAATCGGCTGCGGCCACATGAGCACCATTCTCCTATAAAGAACATGTCAGGTCATGGTCAGCACTGGTGATGGAGGGGGGGGGGGGCAACCTGGGTAGTTGCCCAGGGCCCTCATCCAAAAGAGTGCCCCTCCTCAACTTCTGAGATTCATAACTCTTATATTTTTTTTGCGTGACCAATTGTGCTTTTTAAATGACATTGCTCATTTTACCATAAAATGTACAGCGAACACAAAAAGTATTTATTTTGTGGGGAAATTAAAAAGAATACCACAATTTTGCAGATTTGGGGGGTATAATTTTTAAGCATTACACTTTACATTAAAAAGTCTATATTTTCTTTATTCTGTAGGTCAATACTATTAAAATTATACCCATGGTTACATGCTTTACTATTACTGTATTTTTTTTTAGCCTCTTGAGGAAGCAGGGCGTATGCATACGCCCTGCATCCCCGATCCTTAAGGACTCAGGGCGTACCTGTATGCCCCGGTCCCGTTTACTGGGTTTAAACCGTTCTCACCAGCAGAAAACAGGTTAAACTATGGGCAGCCAGGACCCAGGGATAATGCCGGGCATGGCATTAACTGATGCCCAGCATTAACTGATGCCCAGCATTAACCCTTTAGACGCTGCAATCAAAGTTGATTGCGGTGTCTAAAACGAAAGTAAAAGAATCCCGGCAGCTCAGCGGAGCTGATCGGGACTATCGTAACAAAATTGCGATGTCCTGATCAGCTTACCGGACGACGGGAGGGTCCTCATCTGCCTCTCTGTTGTCCGATCGGCGATCTATTTAGAAAGGAAGGAGGAAAAAGTGGAAATCATTAAAACGAAAATTCAGAGTCCTTAAGGTGAAAATAGGCTGAGTCACTAAGGGGTTAAACTCAGACTTAAAATCAGTATTTAAAATTGCCCTATTCTGCCCCCTATAACTTTATAATTTTTCCATAAACTGAAATGGATGAGGGTTGTCTTATTTTGCACTGTTATCTGTCGTTTTTTATTGGTTTTACTTTTATGTATATGTGACTTTTTGATCACTTTTTTTTTCTGAAATACACGATGTGACCAAAAAGCAGCACTTTGAGGTTGTTTCTTTACGTATTCACTGTACGGAATCATCAACATTATATATTATTTTAATCAGGCACCAAAAGCCAGAAGTAGACCAGGACCGGATGACAGGACTGCGACATTGTCGGCACCAGGGGAGTTAAAGTTAAAGTTGATAAATTTTTATTCTGGCAGCCCAGACGTCGTGGATAAAAGTTTTTTTTACTGAAGTTCTCCTTCAGGGTACGTTCACACGCTCTTAACTAGCAGCCAGTTTTCCACTGCGGAAAAACCTGTGCAGGTTACGCTACCGTTCATTTTAACAGGTCTGCAAACCTGCTACTATTGCGGCCTGTCCATGTGCCCAAACAAGTGCATGGTAGCATAACTCACAGTGGAAACCTACCGCTAGTTACGAACGTGTGAACGTTCGCTTAAACAAAGAACCAGTCTGCAGAACAGACAGAGTGATTTATTAGGAGTGAACATTATACATAATATCAGATGCAGATGGACGATTCATAGGCCTGACATCACAGGCGCTCTTCATATAAGTCATTGAACAAAGGTGACACAATGAACTACAAACAAAGAAGGACGGTCCAGCCCAAGGTTGCAGGTAAAAGCAGTATTTTCTTTATTGGGTAGTATTCAGACAGAACATCAGCCGACGCGTTTCGGACCTACACCCGGTCCTTAGTCATGCCATGACTAAGGACCGGGTGTAGGTCCGAAACACTTCGGCTGATGTTCTGTCTGAATACTACCCAATAAAGAAAATACTGCTTTTACCTGCAACCTTGGGCTGGACCGTCCTTCTTTGTTTGCTGCTTACACGTGGTCAGGGACGCTGCTGATCAGGCCCGTGCACAGGTGCAGGTGGCGGAGGTGAGCTGTCGGTTAGTCTACTCTGAGACACAATGAACTACAGGTAACTAATATCTCTTACAGAGAGCTATGGCAACTTAGTGTATTCGCCAGATTTCCCTGTAAGAAAGTGCTGAAAAACTGGACATGAAAGGGGGCATTTTAGGTAAAAAGGAAAAGCTATTTAATAATTTCTGCACCAACTTGAAAAATAAAAGAAGGATAAATAAATAGCAGAAAGGAAGCGCCTCTCAGCTGTTTACATAAAGAAATAATTGGTTGAAACAACTTCCTTTACCAAGGGAAACGAAAACAAGAATCAAAGCCCGGCATTAGATGTACATGAAGACGCCACGCTTTGAAGGCGACTATTTAGTGCAAGTTAATAAGCCATAATAAACACCTAGAAAGTCTTATTGTGGAATCAAGCTTGAGAACACCCACATAAACTTCTATTCAGACATAGCAGGATCTGTCCCATACGTCGCAATGGGGTTTGTAAATATTTTTTTGAACAAAACAACCCCAGCTAGATACATATGGAGGTTTTCTGGCTGCAGTATGTCTGCTACAAAGTTGTAGCATGTAAGCATACCCGACATGCCTGCATTCTCAGAAAACTACTTATTGGCACAGATTAGAAAAGAACGTTGTCTAGAAAATGATGAAGTCAAATGAGGACAAGGATGATGAGGATGATGATTACTCCATTGTTTGGGGTTTACACAATGAATCATATAATGGCATAATCCAGTAAGAATAGATGGGATAAGGTTTAAATTAAATGTGGAATTTTGACATGCAAAAGTAGCTGTTTTAGGAGAACTGACAGGTCCTTACTAAATCTACTTGATCTTCTGTTTGAGTCAATACTTCTGCTCCCTCCTGAAAACAACATTTCTGAAGCACCTTCTCTTTTTAATCCGTTGTGCTATTCCACCTCCTCCTTAAAGAGGAATATCCCTACACAGTCTACCACTCATTTGGGGGAGATTTATCAAAACCTGTGCAGAGGAAGAGTGGTGTAGTTGCCCATAGCAACCAATCAGATTGCTTCTTTCATTTTCCACAGGCCTCTTTAGAGGCCTGTGGAAAATGAAAGAAGCAATCTGATTGGTTGCTATGGGCAACTACACCACTCTTCCTCTGCACAGGTTTTGATAAATCTCCCCCATTGAGTGGACAGATTTTTTTTTTCAGAGAAGCCCCTATGGCAAGACCCAATTTTGAATGTATTATTACATTTCATTAGGAATTAGAACAGGGACACAATAAAAACTTCAGGTTGCATGATCGTAACAGTACAATGGTGGGTTACTGCAAATGTTGCACTACAAGAATTATTCCATATAGAGAAAATAATGGTAAAAATGATAACTTTTCACGTCCGAATTGTAGTGCAATTTTTTTCCATAAAAGGAAAAAATACATAATTTTTTTTTTCTTTTTTGGGGCGTAGGGGGGGGGGGGGGGGTGAATGAATCAACACTTTTACTAGAAAACTGGTACTGAAGAGCTTCAAAGCGAAGGATCACTGACTGTTTTTGTTGCAGGCTTCTGTGCAAAGTTATGGATCTTTGTACTATTCATATTGCTCTTCAGAGTGCTGCCCAGCTCCCCTGCCATCTTAGTATTCCGCTCCTAGCCAAACCTAGTCTTGAATTTTTAGAGTCTTCACTCTCACGTCGCTATGACGCGAGAGCCGGCGGGGGGGGGGGGGGGGGGGGGAGAGAGTGCTCTGAATATTCAAGGCAAGGGAGGGCCGGGGTGAATATTAAGAAGACAGGGGAGCTGGGCAAACTGGCTCCCCGCTCCGCTCCCATTGCGCTCTGAAGCACAATGGCCCAGATTTATCAAACTGTGTGAGAGAAAAAGTGGAGGGATTTTTCCACCACAACCAATCACAGCTCAGCTAATGAGCTCTGGTAAAGTGAAAGCTGAGCTGTGATTGGTTGCTGTGGGAAAATCTCCCCACTTTTTCTCTCACACAGTTTGATAAATCTGGGCCAATATGAATAGTATAAAGATCCATAACTTTACACAGAGACCTTGCCCAGCTCCCCACCTTCATTGCGCCCTGGAGTGTAATATGAAAAGTATAAAGATCTAGAACTCTGCACAGAGGCCTCTAAAAACAATAAGTGACTCTTTGTTTTAAAGCTCCTTACTGGACTGGCACTATAACCCAGTACTGGGTTACGTGCGGATGTACCAGCTGTCAGATTCTCTTTAAAACCATTAATTCCCCCAATTGTGCAGTGATTTGTCCGCAACAGTTGCACTATATTTGTCCTGGGGCCTAAGATTTAAGTTTACTGTAGGTGTAAAATAGTTTTTAAGTACTGTCAGCACAAAGATATCACTACTGATCACAACAAATAGTTACAACAAATTGAAATCTCATCCCCAAGTTGGCACAGTTCTCATTTACGTAAAATGTTGGTTTATTGCAAAGATGGGCTGATTTTCGTGATATGGCCCAGCTTTCTACAGTGAATTCCTTTCGGGTTTTGCACACCTCTCTTTATAGAATTCTAATCACAGTCTTCAATGGTTATCATTATGAAGCAATTCTCTGTGACCAGAAACAGCATTTTGGCGCACACCACTTATTATATTTGGTGCATTAAGGAGGGTCCTAAAGACAGAAAATTAAACGCATAGCGGCTTCCAGCAAACACAGATTTGTTTCAAAAATGTGCAAAATTCTCTAACTTTACTATTAATAAAACTGTTGAAAAGTATTAGGCCACACCCTTCTTAATAAACCACACCCACTTTAACTTTTGCCTAGTGCAAAAAGTTTTAAAACTTTGTTTTAAACAAGATGAAGCTACAATTGTCTCAGTTTTTGCACAGACTAGTGCCCCTACCTTGATAAAAGGACGCAATGGAATACTACCTGGTGAGTGCTGGGAATATATTTTCTCATTACATTGTTAGAGGACTTTCTTTGACAAAAGGACCATGTGGTTTCCTAACACAGGATTGTTTTCAGATCCGATGTTGTGTTGTGAAATTTTTAGGTTGACGGGATTCCTACATAAACAATTAATTCCTCTCAGCAATCTTCTCTCACCCCTGAACACAAGGTTAACAGTACAGGCTTTGTATAAGATGAGGGGGGGGGGGGGCTACTAGCCTGTGCTCCTGGCACACACAGAGGTTATAACATTACAGCTCCAGCCAGCATGTGTGTGGTCTGCCGGCTCGATCCACCGCTCCGTCGGCCCCACTAATTATGTATTTAGTGGCGGGTTTTTTTTGTTTGTTTTTTTGTTTTTCTTTTTAAGTAAAATATCCTGGCTGCAAACACTATACTCTACAACTTAATCTTGGAAAAAGCGTGCATATACGTAGAACCGTTACAGGATATATAAAACAATTATAATAATAGCACAGTTTTAAGAGCTAGTGATGTCATCTGTTCCCCACAAATTGATGTAACATCACAGGCGCAGCTACAGGGGGAGCAGAGGTTGCAGTCACACCCAAGTATTAAATCCTGAAGGAACCCAAAAAGGGTTTCCACACTATGTAATGAGACTAGTAAAATAAATGACATTCGTAGTTGGCCGTGTAGTTACAGATTAGATTTTGCACTGGAGCCAAGGAGCTTCACCTTCGTGTAAGATCTTAGGAACCAGGAAAACATCTGCCTACACTGTATGTGATGACTATACTGCCAGCCACACTTCATAGAACGCAACAGCATCGCATTCTTCTGTCTCTACCACTAACTAGAATAGTGTGTAACATAACGCAACACAAAGGAAAATGGACAGTCAGATTATGTAAAAGAAGGACAAATAAACATGTCACTAGGGTTGCCACCTGGCCGGTATTTTACAGGCACAGCCGGTATCTTGACCACCCTGCCGGTACTTTTATATTAAAATAACCGGCAATGCAATGGCCGGAATTTATCCAACCAATCCTTCAACTCCTGGAATGTTGCACCATAACCTATACCAGTGTTTCCTAACCAGAGTACCTTCAATTGTTGTAAAACTACAACTCTCAGCATGCCCGTGTGGTGTCCAGGTACAGGACCAGTCCTGTACCATCCTTAAGTCCCCTCAGGAAGAGTCCCTTAGGTCCATTGGACTCTCCTGCAGGGCTCCCCCTTGTTATCTCCTATAAATGCAGTGTATATTCATTATGTGTATCTATTGTTCATATGCATAAAGTTGTACAGTTTGTATAAAATGTATAGGACCTTCCTTGGTCATGTGACCTAATGTCATGTGATATACCCAGAGTTCCATGGGCACAGGAACCCCAGGCATTAGCAACCAATGGGCTTTAGTCCAGTCCCCTAGTATATAAGGGGCTGTAGTCTCTATTCTCACGCTCTTGAGACCTGGACCTTAAAGGAAGCACGAAGTCCTGCATACTGCAAATTCATCTCATCTAGGCCAAAGAAACGCAGCCACTTCTAAAACGTAAGTTACAATTCTCTCTACAAATCCAGTGACTGCTACTCAGCTAAGGAATATATTAGTAGCACAGTGGCCTGCATAAATATCTCAATAACTACAAGTCCAAGCAAGCCTGCGAGATATCCTGTGTCCCGGTTGCCTCTGAAGGAACTGCATAATTGTAAAGACTGTTCCCTAAACAAGTAAAAGTTCCAGTATATTCAGAATTCTTGCTGTGGACATTCCTTTATTACAAACTGTTTTTGGGTTGGTTGACGGTGGTTACCATACCAGAATAACCATATCCTTGCGTCACGAACACTAAGGGGTTAACAACATATTGCCCCAAAGGGTTAATACCACCAGACCCTGCTACATACTGCAACACCCCAGTCACCACACCCGGATAGCCGTTGGCTGTCCGGGCATGCTGAGAGTTGTAGTTTTGCAACAGCTGGAGGCACCCCTGGTTGGGAAACACTGACCTATACTATATACTACTATATAGTCCAACATACTGGGAGTTGTAGTTCTGCAACAGATGGAGGCACCCTTGGTTGGGAAACACTGACCTATACTATATACTACTATATAGTCCAACATACTGGGAGTTGTAGTTTTTGTTTGGGGCAGCTAATGTGCCACAGACTGTATCAGGACAAGAATTTAATTAAAAAAGTGATAAAAAAAAAGTCACATCAAAACAAGAATGGAACTGTTAAAAACTACAGATCGGGGCGCAAAAAATGAGCCATCATATAGGCCCATATAAGGAGAAATGAAAGGTTATAGGGGTCAGAATAGGACAAAATGTCCCCTGCATATGGTCCCCTACTACCTCAGATCACCCAACACAATAGACCTTACCTATAGGCCCTCTAGCAACAGGTACAAGGCTGACATGCAAAGCGGGAATCCTACCCGATTGGTCCCTGGTCCTTTCTATATGCATTACAACCTTATCAAAAAAGGGGCCTATGGGTCCCAAGGGAAGGGGGCTAAGCAATGGGCGTTGTTGACATGAATCAGTAACAGGTGTGCTCAAAGCCACCTAAAAGTAAAGTTGACTAGTTTCCAGGATCAGCAGGGTGTCCCAGAGATTGGATCCTTATCGATCATAATATAGTATATTCTGAAGATGTGTGCTATCATTTCAGCATAGGAATGCCACATAAACTCAATAGGGGAGATTTATCAAAACCTCTCCTGAGGAAAAGTTGCTGAGTTGCTAATAGCAACCAATCAGATTGCTTCTTTCATTTTGGAAAAGGCCTCTGAGAAATGAAAGAAGCGATCTGATTGGTTGCTATGGGCAACTCAGCAACTTTTCCTCTGGACAGGTTTTGATAAATCTCCCCAATATCCATTATTTTTAACAACTTCCACTATACAAAAGTGACACACAAACTCTGTCCGGTTGGCAGGACTTCTACCGATCACTAAATGAAGGGGTACAATAGTTAGACCCCTTTACTTCTGATCATGTCTATGGCTGTTCGAGAAAAGGTCATAAGGGTTGAAAAAGGGCTCTGCTCAGGTTCTCGTTCATTTTAGCTATAGGTAGGCTACTCCACCAATCAAAACGTATGACATGTTGCTATAACACGTCGGGATAACGTTCAATCAAACTGACGGAGTCATGGTCCCGGATTGAGAACTTCACAAACTACAGGGGGAGATTTATCAAAACCTGTCAAGTGGAAAAGCTGCTGAGTTGCCCATAGCAACCAATCAGATCGCTTCTTTCATTTTTGAAACGGCCTCTGATAAATAAAAGAAGCGATCTGATTGGTTGCTATAGGCAAGTCTGCCACTTTCCTCTGGACAGGTTTTGATAAATCTTCCTATATGTGCAAGTCTTTAAACATGAAAAGAAATACAGCAGTTAAATAGACTTTGTGCAGCCGTCCCCAGATGTCGCTCCACAATCCAGAAAAAAATACAGTATGAATGACTGAACATATCCCAGAGATCCAAGCACACTACCTAATGTGAGAACAACAATAGACTGATAATAACCATTTCCATTGGTGGCAAATCTGAACGCACAGTAATAATAGGGACCTTATCAGTCCTTAAAACCTGCAGCTTTCATTGCAGGAAGGAAATTGTACAAGCACCAATGCTGGCAGTATAACACTAGTTAACCTATGAAACAGCAATTTTGTCTCTGTTATCTCTAGAAAAACATTGCTAGCAGTAAGTCCAAAAATTTGCATGTGATAAAAAAGACACCTAATAACCAGTTATCTCTGGCAATCCTATAGAGTTCGAATAGATCAACAGTGCAAATACTCCACTGGCGCTCCAGTCAAAAAAGCCATTTGGGATCCCAGTGATTAGTGAGGACCCAGTGGTTGGACCCCACCAAATAGATCCTTATCACCTGTACAGGTAGGTGATAAGTGGCCATTATAGGGAATGCACTTTATATTATCTTAATAAGGCATCAATCTTTAAGTAGTACAGACTGCAATGAAATGCAATAGAAAGAAAGAAAAAAACGACAACAAACAAAAAACATTGCAGGTCTGG
This sequence comes from Hyla sarda, assembly GCF_029499605.1. NCBI lineage: Eukaryota > Metazoa > Chordata > Amphibia > Anura > Hylidae > Hyla > Hyla sarda. The sequence goes on along the minus strand of NC_079194.1, from coordinate 91,829,435 downwards.
CATAGTAACCTTGTGGCAGGAAGTTATAAATACAAAATTATAAGAAATTAACCTCCATACACCCAGTCATTACACATACATACAAATACACATCTACAACAAGCTAACAACAATTCTGGCGGGACTACAATTGAAAGGCCGCTCCCTTGTTACACCCAAGATATTTATCTCATCTGACTTTATAGACAAACCTCAGGAGAGGTTTCAGAAGCCAAATATGCAGACATCTTGTTAATGATTCTTAAAATATATTGGTGACCCAAGCGGGATGGTCTTTCCTACATCAGGGACACAAGGAAAACTTCAACAGGTGTAACAGCAAATCTAAGATACCTCAAAAGGAGAGGCTACTGAATAGGTCAGACTTATAAAGGTGTGTTCACACGTGCAGGTTTTTAACTGCTCTTATTGAATATAAAGCTGGGGATGGATTGGAAGAGAAAAGAAGTTTCACTCTTCTTTGTAGAGGTCCTCCATGCTTATAATTGCCCTTAGTAAATACAAAGCCAGGAAGAAACCATAAATGAACAACTTGTATAAAAGGAAACGTAGACTTCTTTTCCAATCCATTGCCAGCTTTGTATTCAAGTAATGCAATTTAAAACCTGAACGTGTGAATACACCCTATAAAGCTCAGAGATTTTGTCTTCTCTGATGAATTTTTAGATTACCCCTGTACCCTTACTGCCCTGTCAGGCATACTCTATTCAGTGATCCCTGGGCCCCTCTTGTCTGTATTCCCTAATTAGTTAACTACCACCTGTGTTATTTATGGTAATGTACATAACTTGTCAGATGCCTTTAAATACTGTTATGTGTTGTAACCAAGGAAGGTACCAGTGAACATGGCACCTATGGGACCCTTCCAGAGTCTCCCCCATATAAGCCCAGGGTGGAGCTAGCTCAGTCTCTGAGTCTTTGCTGAGTGCAGTGAAGTCAAGTCCAGAGAGAGTGTCTGGTGTCCGGAGGAGGCCTAAAGTCTACAACGCAGCCCCAAGTCCACTGCCCCACAGGTGAATGTCAAAACATGGTAAGCTACATACGGGATGAGGTCTGTCAAGTCAGTCAAGATCAGCCTGTGTTAAGTCAGTGTGGCCCTGCATCAAATTGTCCAAGTCTACTTCAAGCCCCAGCAAGCTCTGAGGTCTCAAGTCACTGGTCACCTCCTTGGGCCTCGCTAAGCTATTAAGACTGTTTCACCTGTCTGTCTCTCAGTAAAGCTGCCGTTGTTCCGCAACTTGGCATTTGAGTCATTATTTGCCCCGTGCCTAGCCCAGTATCCAGTGGTATACCTTCGGGTGGTGTAGAGATTAAACCTGGCCCTGGCGTCAAAAACACAAGGAGTTAATGCCATCTGCCCCTAAGGTAAAAACATCTGCCCTCATCACACCAAGAAACTGCCATTTTTGCACACGGGCACGTCCAGTATTGCAGCTCAAGTTGAGAGGGCTTAAATGCAATACTAGGCTTATGGTTGTCTTCATTACAGCTCCTAATTTTGCTACCCTACCCTACCTACCCTTGTCTTCCCCACTGCAGTAGACTATGGGTGCCCATACATTTTCAACAATGAAATTTAGTTCGGACGACAGTTCTCTCTCCACACATCCCCATACACAGGAACGCTTGGAAAGGCAGAATGTTTACTTTTCCTCTGTGGGAGGGGTAAGGTGCAGCCAGACAGCTCTGACAGTGGCTTATCTTTCCCAAAACAATAGGGTTGGGCATAAATACACCTGAGTTAGGAGGCAACCATGCACTTTAAACAGCTTGAACTTGCTGAAGTTGGCGGGTTCAGCTGACTTTAGCCTAAGGTATATGGGTACCTTAAAATCATTATCCCATCTGGTCAATCTGGTCCTGCAACTGAACCCCTTAAGTGTTTAAGTATGATAAAGGTGGCCACACCAGGTGAAATGTGGTATTACATCAAGTCCACCCAAACTGATGACCATGTAAGGTACAATGGCCCTGAATCCTCCACAGGTGGCATTATAGGTCATATGAGCAGGAGTTGTCTAAATGGAACAACCACTTTGAATGTGTGCATCAAAAATGTTACGTGTGTCGGCCTAGAAATGTATTATTAGAGTAGGGTCACACATATCAAATCCGCAGCAGGTTTCATGAAGCTGAAATTCCGCTGGCGGATTCTCTGCTGCCAAATTCCGCTTGCAGATTCTCTGCTGCCGCTTGCGGAATAAGGCAGCACACAAGTAGCTCAGGTGGTGCAGCTAATCCAGGATGGCACATCAATGCGAGCTGTGGCAAGAAGGTTTGCTGTGTCCGTGAGCATAGTGTCCAGAGCATGGAGGCGCTACCAGGAGACAGGTCAATACATCAGGAGACATGTAGGATGCCGAAGGAGGGCAACAACCCAGCGGCAGGACCGCTACCTCAACCTTTGTGCAAGGAGGAGCACAACCCCCACCTGCGGACGTCGGGCCCTCATGGAGTCTGTTTCTGACTGTTTGAGTGGACACATGCACATTTGTGGCCTGCTGGAGGCAATTTTGCAGGGCCCTGGAAGTGCGTACGTTCTCCACCGAGTCTCCAGACCCTGTCACATCTGTCACATGTGCTCAGTGTCAACCTGCTTTCATCTGTGAAGAGCATTGAGCGCCAGTGGCGAATTTGCCAATCTTGGTGTTCTCTGGCAAATGCCAAATGCCCAACACTGTGCATTCTCCAGCATGACCGGTTTAGCGGGGGGTCAGTAATGGTGTGGGGATGGCATTTCTCTGGGGGGGGGGGGCACACAGCCCTCCATTTGCTTACCAGAGGTAGCCTGACTGCCATAAGGTACCAAGATGAGATCCTCAGACCCTTTGTGAGACCATATGCTGGTGCGGTTGGCCCTGGGTTCCTCCTAATGCAAGACAATGCGAGACCTCATGTGGCTGGAGTGTGTCAGCAATTCCTGCAAGAGGAAGGCATTGATGCTATGGAGTGGCCACCTGTTCCCCAGACCTGAATCCGATTGAGTACACCTGGGACATCATGTCTCGCTCCATCCACTGCCGCCACATTGCACCACAGACTGTCCAGGAGTTGGCGGATGGTCTCCTGAGGGATGTCCTCCCAGACCTGGACTAAAGCATCTGCCAACTCATCAGGAGCATGCCCAGGCATTGTAGGGAGGTCATCCGGGCACGTGGAGGCCACACACACAGTTGAGCCCCCATTTTGACTTGTTTTAAAGGACATTTTATCAAAGTTGGATCAGCCTGTAGTGTGGTTTTCCACTTGAATTTTGAGTGTGACTCCATATCCAGACCTCCATGGGTTGATAAATTTGATTTCCATTGATCATTTTTGTGTGATCTTGTTGTCAGCACATTTAACTATGTAAAGACGAAAGTATTGCATGCGATTAGTTCATTCAGATCTAGGATGTATTCCCTTTATTTTTTTGAGCAGTGTACATAAACAGATTTTGGGAAACATTTTGGTAAATGAATATACTCTATGACACCAAGTCTTGTAAAATAAGAGCAACAATTAGTGTGTAACATGCCATACAAACAGATAATGCTTCACATGCCCTCCTATTCATCATTGCTGTACTAATGGACTTGTGCTAAAAAAAAATGTTTGCATTTGTAATGTAATCTTTCATCCTGATCAAGGAATCCATTTTCACTAATCGCACTTCTTCAACCAAATAAATATTGCCGAACCATAGGTCAGTCTGAGACCCCATGTACAGCGTATCTGTTTAAATACTTTTGCTAGTCCGTCTGGAAGTTTAATTCCAGGACATATGACACAAAATTCCATAGACTACAGAATGGCTAAAGCTTATATCACGCATCTATTACGGAAGCAGACGGGGCTTAATTGGAGGAAATTGCTGCAGGGATCTAGCTAAATCTAAATGGATATGTCTACCCAATAACTTTAAGAACTTAAAAGGGTTTTCTGTTAAACATATACAGTATAACTGCATAGATATGCTAGAAATTATCATCAGTCTTCTTAAAGAGGAGTCCCATGCTGTCGAGCCATAGCAAGAACACCAACAGGATCGTGATCAGATGTAGTAACATTTAGCTTGTTCAGTTATAACTTTTAGTATAACAACAGATTAAGCTAAGCCCACATCATAAAAAGTACCCTGCTCTTGCCGTATACACAGAAAAAACATATGGGTGGTATACAGAGGTATACACAATATGACCCACCTGGATCCATTTATTTCAGTGGCCCAACTTTAGTCTAAGAGTTACTACATTGGATACACTTTACAGCATATACAGTTTTTTTCTGCAGTACACAATAGTACAGGAATAAAAAAATAAAATAAAGTATATGTTATAAATATACAGAATGTAGTCACTAAGAAACCACTTTTATTTTCCCAACTTAAAGGGGTACTCAATTTGAAAAATAAGTTTTTACCTAACTGTTTCCAGAAAGTTGAACACATTTGTAAACTACTTCTATTAAAAAATCTTAATCCGTGCAGTATGAGCTGCTGTATACTACAGAGAAAGTGGAGTTGTTTATTTTAGTCTGACCACAGTGCTCTCTGCTGCCACCTCTGTCCGCATCAGGAACTGTCCAGAATAGGAGAAAATCCCCATAGCAAGCCTCTCCTGCTCTGGACAGTTCCCAAAATGGAAAGAGGTGTCAGCAAAGATCACTGTGGTCAGACTGAAAAGAACAACTCAACTTCCTCTGTAGTATACAGCAGCTGATAAGTACTGGAAGGATTAAGATTTTTTTTATTGAAGCAATTTACAAATCTGTTTAACATTCTGGCACCAGTTGAGTTGAAAAAAAAATTCCACTGGAGTACCCCTTTAAGCTATGTACACATACAGTTTTGGTTTTTTTAGCCTCATTTTGGAGGTTGAAAAATGTCTATTTGAGGCTCAAAAATAGCTTTTAGGCATTTCATTTGCCATTTTTATCAATTGTTCTTTGCATCAGTTTTTTTCAGCTGTCTTTCTAGTGTTTTTTGCTGCAGCAAAAGCTGTAACCCAAAAGTGACTATTCTAATTTGTCCCATATTTTAGGCCAGTTATGGCCCATAATATGGTTAGAAAAAAATGGCAGAAAAAAAGGACTTGGAGAACATGTTAAGGTCTGTGTTGTCAGACCCCTCTTAATCTTTAGATCTAGAGTGAAGCATGTGGCTATGCTCTTCATTCCTCAGCTTGCCATGATCTCTGTCTAGCTGCAGGATATAGCCCCATAGAGAGAGAGATTGAGATTTGAAGAGGCAATTTTTTTTTTTTTTTTGCAATAAAGTCTTAGTGTCACTTGGAAAAACTTTTAAAGTTGTCCAGACATGTCAAAAGTCTAGATCGTACTGGGTCACAGTCCTAAGAATCACTGCAACTGTGAGTTACAGACAGGTGAAGTGTGCGGTAGCATATACCTCACTCCAATCCGGACTCACATAGAGTAACTAGTGATTGCAGCGGGTCTCAGGACTAAGTCCCTGTACAATCTTAACTTTTGACATGTGTGGACGACATGTCAAAAGTTTTTCCACGTGTGAACATAGCAGGAATACTGGTTGTAGTGTAAGGCTATAAAACAGTTCCCACAGTTCATTACCACTTAACTACCAATGCAATACCAGGCACAACCTATAGAACAAGCAGCATACCATTTTTTATTTTTTTTTATTTTTGGAAACTCCTTTAAAGGGGTAAAGGGGTATTCCAGGAATTATACATATCTCAACTGGCTCCAGAAAGTTAAGCAGATTTGTAAATTACTTCAATAAAAAAAATGTTAATCCTTCCAATAATTATCAGCTGCTGAAGTTAAGTTGTTCTTTTCTGTCTGACAACAGTGCTCTCTGCTGACATCTCTGTTTGTTTCGGGAACTGCACAAAGTAGAAGAGGTTTGCTATGGGGATTTGCTTCTACTCTGGACAGTTCCCGAGACAGGTGTCCTCAGAGAGCACTTAGACAGAAAAGAACAACTCAACTTCAGCAGCTCATAAGTACTGAAAGGATTAAGATTTTTTAATAGAAGTTGATATATATATATATATAAAAAAAAGTTTTTTCCTGGATAACCCTTTTAAATAAGGTCAGGGGTTATAAAAAATAAAAAAATAAAAAATTGGTCTTGGTGCAAACATTTCCAGAAGCAGCACTCACCGGTCGCCCATGTCCCTGTGCTTCGTGAACACATTCCCAGCCAGTGCACAAAAACATACAGGTCTGAGGTCAGACACAATTACAGTCTCATTCTATAGCTTCTGTAATAAATAGCAGATGACTACAGTAATGCAAAGCTGAAACACTGGCACAACAGAGACAAATTTAGGATATTACCTTAAAATCCCTCAAACAAAAGGTTACACAAGATTGCAGGCCTCGATTTCAACTCCGTTACCCAACATCAAAGTTGAATTTCCAGAACTCTAACTACTTCAATAGCTTCACTATGTAACGGAAGGCAACACTGTACAATCTACGAGATGCCAAACCAGTTTTTCTGTGTATGACAAGGTCAAAAGGTTCCTCAGAAAGTGCGAGCCAACAAAATTAATACAGAACAAGATGTTTTTATACGGAAAGATTTTGAGCTGCACATCGAATATGATGTGTAAAGAAAACGTGCTGCATAATAATCCCAGCTTGACTTCTCAAATGAATTAAAAAAGGATATTTCCCCAATAAATCTCACCTGAAACAACATGATTCTATCCACACTACCTCCTATGCTGCTACAGGGAAAATGAGTCATCCTATATGGCACTACATGTAGGATCATTACCGGCACTGGCGCTGTACTTTTATAATGCACAGTGTGCCCAGAGTAATCAAATTATTGTAAAAGACCAATGTTTGGGGAATGATAAAGGTTCGATCGCATTTTTTTGACAATTTTACGACATTTATACAAAACTGGACATCCAGAAAGGAAAAGTGTGCCATACAATATGCAAATAAAAGGCAAATTTGATAAAGCTACCAATAAGTTTATACATGGGTTCCCATATTTAAATTTTGGTAATTGCCAATTGTGAGACACTCAATGACCCCCAGAGATGTCCACAAAGGGTGGTCTGGTTGTCTACGGAACACTAACTCCTTACCTCTTTACCCTCCCTGTCTCTTCGATCGTGGGAAGTCCCCTTTTGAATTGCTCTGCTCTGGTTCTGATCAAGTGAGTCATGTACTCTCTGAGGTCTATGCCATATTAGGGTCCCCCCCCCCCCAACCACCAACCCAGCACAGTCCTCACCCACATATATCTCCACTTGGGAAACTTATCTCCACCTCACATTCTCTGAGTCTCAGTGTAGTGGCAAGTTTTGCTGGGCCCATGCTTCCTCCATACCCAGCGCTATAGAGATGATGGGTACAAAATCTAGTTGGTATTGGATTTCTAGCCATATCCATAAGATGTTCCCTAATGAATCGCCTCTTTGTTGGAGGGGCTTGGGTCAGCAGGGGTCACTACTTTATATCTTCTGGGAACAGAGGCGTAACTTGTAGCTTCTGAGCCCTGATGCAAAATCTGAAACAGGGCCCCATGTGCCAATTATAATACTGGTCTCTTATGGGGCAGATGTGCTTTGGGGCCCTCTTAGGCCCCAGGGCCCTGATGTGACTGCTACCTCTGCACCCTCTATAGCTATGCCCCTGTCTGGGAGTGTTCCCTGCTTTGCTAGTTGGGAAAATAATTTTGGCATTTGGCTTCCCAATTCTCAGAATTTACCCTGTCATTTATCATCTGTCAGACATATTGTTCTCAGCCAATAAAGTTTCCATACTCAACTGATCAATGCTGTGAGAGCTTGCATTCATGCTATCTGGAAGTGCCCAGAACCTCCTACTATTCAGATGTAGACATAAAACACAAGAAGGCGCTCCACAGTGAAAAACCACCAGTGGATGGTCCCGGTAAGAGAAGGTTGTGCTTACCACAGGTGGTTGTGTGAACTCACACACAATAATGGTTTGGGTGAGTGAGGGAAAAGATTCAGCCCGCAGCCCTCCTGCTCATAGATAACAGACAATGGGAGACTTCTTACGCGAGTTGCAGGGTAGAAAGTCGGTGCGGGATGGAACGACCACAGGTAAGGAATATGGTTTGTTTTAAACAATGCAATGCGTTTCACCGCGCATTGTTTTAGAACAAACCGTATTCCTTACCTGTGGTCGTTCCATCCAGCGCCAACTTTCTACCCTGCAGCTCCCGTAAGAAGTCTCCCATTGTCTGTTGTCTATTCAGATGTGGCCTGCTAAAGTACATGACATCCAATAGGGGAGTTGACTGCTCACCTCCACAACAGTCAAACTTTGCCACCACTGACCACCATGCAAGTCGCATGCGACAGTGACCTGCTTGTGACTGCTTTGCAAAATAAAAATTTAAACCGTGATACAATTAAAGACAAATATTTCGGTAGCACAATTTAGATACGATTTGCTGTCATGCAACGTTTGTTGCTGCATTGCCCTAGCCTAAAGAAGCCAAACTGCAATATCTGACAAAACACCAATACAGGTGTGGCACACATTTTTGAAAGAAAGCATTTATGGTTTACTAATCTTATATAACCACTTAAAAAATGCTTGCACATGGCACCCACAGGCAATTGGAAACATAACGGACTGCTATATGGATTTAAAGAATTCGTATTCACAGTCCATGTGACTCCATATGGCACCTCTGTTAAATCCTATAAATGATAGTGGGAACCAGTATTGAAGCAACATTCTAAAGAATTTCAATGTCAAAATCTGCAATAAATTCTATATTGTGACAATGGCCTTATTGTGCAAATTAGATGTATACAGAGGCTAAACATAGGTTTAACCCCTTAAGGACGCAGCCCTTTTTCACCTTAAGGACTGAGCCCTTTTTCGCAATTCTGACCACCGTCACTTTACGAATTAATAACGTGAAAACGCTTTTACCAAATATTCTGATTCTGAGATAGTTTTTTCGTGACATATTCTACTTTATTTTGGTGGTAAATTTTCGGCGTTACTTGCATCCTTTTTTTGGTGAAAAATCCCCAAATGTCATGAAAATTTAGAAAATTTTGCATTTTTCTAACTTTTCTAGCTCTCTACTTGTAAGGAAAATGGATATTCCAAATAAATTTTATTTTTCTTCACAAATACCATATGTCCACTTTATGTTGGCATCATAAAATGGACATATTTTTGCTTTTTGAAAAAATTAGAAGGCTTCAAAGTAGAGCAGCAATTTTCAAAAATTTTATAAAAATTGCTAAATCTGAAGGGACAGATGTTACAGAACTACAACTCCCAGCATGCCTGGGCAGTCGAGGCATGCTGAGAGTTGTAGTTTGGCAACATCTGGAGGGCTACCGTTTGGGCACCACTTTAACAGTGGTCTCCAAACTGTGACCCTCCAGGTGTTGCAAAACTACAACTCCCAGCATGCCCAGACAGCCTTTGGCTGTCTGGGCATGCTGGGAGTTGCAGTTTGGCCTTCCTAGTGGTTGCCACAGTAAAGATCATTTTACTTTCACTTTCAATTCCCCCCCACCGTCGATTCCCTACCTGATCCAGAAGGCTCCAGCAAAGATCCCGGGTCCCCAGGCATCTTCTCCTGCAGGTACGGCCTCCATCTTCTTCCCAGATCCCCTCGATATCCAGGGGCGGGCAGAACGGGGGGTTGCCATGGCAACCCCCTGTCCTGCGCTGCCATTGGTCAGAACTCCGTTCTGACTAATGGCAGGGGATAGGAGGAGATCGCAGCTCTGCGACCTCACTCCTATCCCTTAGGCTGATCGGGGCTGTTGCTGACAACTCCGATCAGCCCTATTTTCTGGTGATCGGGTCACCAGAGACCCGATCAGCCCGAAATTGGAGAAAATCGCATGTCTGAATTGACATGCGATTTTCTCCGATCGCCGACATGGGGGGGGGGGGGGTTCTCAGGACCCCCCTGGGTTATGTGCCCGGGTGCCTGCTGAATGATTTCAGCAGGCATCTGGCTCCGGTCCCCAACCGGCTAGCGGTGAGGACCGGATTTCCCACGGGCGTATGGATACGCCCTGTGTCCTTAAGGACTCGGAATGCAGGACGTATCCATACGTCCTGTGTCCTGAAGAGGATATAGAATATACGAACATGAATTTGTGACCCATACATTACAAATCCTAAATATACTTGATACACGAGGACATGTATTCTGTACATTGATTACCAAAAATACATGTGGTATCTTGGACAAAAGGAAACAGGACAAAAAAAAATGTTTTTGCATTTGCTCCACGTAAACAATTTCTTACAAGGAGAATCCTAGGTTACAATTAGGTTGAATAGGTTCAATAGTGTCCCTTAACCCACCATTGATATTTGTTGACTTTTTCACAGCTGCTTCATATATAGCAACACACTTAAACTGAGAAAGTAATTTAAACAAAGTGTTGTTCCATAGATATATGTTTGTTATGTGGCACATACATTTACCAGACATTTGACACAGTTCCAGCTTCATTACAGAACCTGTTGGTGAAGCACAATGCCATCATTAAGGATTTGATATAATAAATGGTTATTTCCCAGGAGGCCAATGTCACATTTGAACAAAACTAATGTAGTGTTGTGACAAAGAAAAAGAAAACTGGCAAGAGTCAAGAATATTACAGAAACTGAAAAAAAAACAAAACTTAAAGCTCAGAGCTAGGCCACGCGTCCTGGGATCACACATTCCAACTACAAGCATGCTCCATATAACTAGTAAACCTATTCGTAAGCAAATCACTATAAAAAGCAGAGTCAGAGTTGAGGTCGGACGAAATTTTGGGCAAACAATGCACCGACTTCGACTCAGACTCCTACTAAATTTAGATTGGAATGAAAAAAATAAAGCAAGTTTAAATGTCCCAATTCACAAAAAGTTATAATTAATGACTTCTCTACTGTAAGAATAAAGACCAATGCATGCAGTGCCTCATGTAACTGCAAAACAAACACGTTAAGTGACCGTGAAGAAGCATGCTTGTCATGTGCTTCACTATATGGCACGCAACGCACAATTAGGAGCGGCAATACTTATACTTTCCATAGTGTTGTGTTCTGCTGTTACAGGGAACCCATGGGTAACGTAGCCTCTCACTGATAAGGGATTAAGTAAATATGTTTTTTGCAGGACTAGAGACACTTGTATAGGTGAAGGGAATGGAGGGTCAATAGTTCAAGACTGAAGCTGTAAACCATTGGAAAAACTGCTGTCATTCAGCTAAGGCTATAAAAACTTGTAAACTCTGATTGATAGCTTAAACTTTAATACATTCACATATTAACCCCTTAAGGACTCAGCCCATTTTGGCCTTAAGGACTCAGACAATTTAATTTTTACGTTTTCATTTTTTCCTCCTCGCCTTCTAAAAATCATAACTCTTTTATATTTTCATCCACAGACTAGTATGAGGGCTTGTTTTTTGCCCGACCAGTTGTCCTTTGTAATGACATCACTCATTATATCATAAAATGTATGGCGCAACCAAAAAAAAAACGCAATTTTGCTAATTTTGGAAGGTTTTGTTTTCACGCCGTACAATTTCTGGTAAAAATGACATGTGTTCTTTATTCTGAGGGTCAATACGATTAAAATGATACCCATTATTATATACTTTTATATTATTGTTGCGCTTAAAAAAAATCACAAACTTTTTAACCAAATTAGTACGTTTATAATCCCTTTATTTTGATGACCTATAACTTTTATTTTTCCGTATAAGCGGCGGTACGGGGGCTCATTTTTTGCGCCATGATCTGTACTTTTTTTTGATACCACATTTGCATATAAAAAACTTTTAATACATTTTTTATAATTTTTTTTTAATAAAATGTATTAAAAAAGTAGGAATTTTGGACTTTTTTAATTTTTTTTCGTCCACGCCGTTCACCGTACGGGATCATTAACATTTTATTTTAATAGTTCGGACATTTACGCACGCGGCGATACCAAATATGTCTATAAAAAATGTTTTTTACGCTTTTTGGGGGTAAAATAGGAAAAAACGGACGTTTTACTTTTTTATTGGGGGAGGGGATTTTTCCCTTTTTTTAACTTTTACTTTTACATTTTTTTACATTTTTTTTTACACTTGAATAGTCCCCATAGGGGACTATTCATAGCAATACCATGATTGCTAATACTGATCTGTTCTATGTATAGGACATAGAACAGATCAGTATTATCGGTCATCTCCTGCTCTGGTCTGCTCGATCACAGACCAGAGCAGGAGACGCCGGGAGCCGCACGGAGGAAGGTGAGGGGACCTCCGTGCGGCGTTATGAATGATCGGATCCCCGCAGCAGCGCTGCGGGCGATCCGATCGTTCATTTTAATTGCGAACTGCCGCAGATGCCGGGATCTGTATTGATCCCGGCACCTGAGGGGTTAATGGCGGACGCCCGCGAGATCGCGGGCGTCGGCCATTGCCGGCGGGTCCCTGGCTGCGATCCATACAAAAAATATGGAGAAAAACTGTTCCAGGTTAAACCCCCCCAAAGGACGAGGGGGCACTCCCTCCGTCTGGAGAAGAAAAGGTTTAGTCTAAAGGGGCGGCACGCCTTCTTTACCGTGAGGACTGTGAATTTATGGAACGGTCTACCTCAGGAACTGGTCACAGCAGGAACAATTAACAGCTTTAAAGCAGGGTTAGATACATTCCTGGAACAAAATAACATTAATGCTTATGCAGAATTATAAAACTACATCCCTTTCCCTTATCCCCTTACATCCTTCCCTTCAATCCCCTGGTTGGACTTGATGGACGTATGTCTTTTTTCAACCATACTAACTATGTAACTATGTAACTATGACACGGGCATCGCTCCGATGCCCGCGGTTATGCTTAGGACGTAAATGTACGTCCTGGTGCGTTAAGTACCACCTCACCAGGACGTACATTTACGTCCTGCGTCCTTAAGGGGTTAAAGGGGTATTCCAGGCCAAAACTTTTTTTTTTATATATCAACTGGCTCCGGAAAGTTAAACAGATTTGTAAATTACTTTGATTAAAAAATCTTAATCTTTGCAACAGTTATTAGCTTCTGAAGTTGTTTTTTTCTGTCTAACTGCTTTCTGATGACTCACGTCCTGGGAGCTGTGCAGTTCCTATGGGGATATTCTCCCATCATGCACAGCTCCCGGGATGTGACATCATCATTGAGCAGTTAGACAGAAAACTTCAGAAGCTAATAACTATTGAAAGGATTAAGATTTTTGAATAGAAGTAATTTAAAAATCTGTTTAACTTTCCGGAGCCAGTTGATATATATATTAAAAAAAAAGTTTTTGCCTGGAATACCCCTTTAATACAGAGGAGTCGGAAGAACAGAAAATTGCGGAGTCTGAGTCGGAACATTTATCTACCGACTCCACAGCCCTGATAAAAAGCATCCAAAGAATTACCATATTTTTGTCAGAACGCTGGGATAGAATTTAATGGGTCATCAATAAGGACTTCTTACAATTAAAACCTTTATATTTTCCAATCAAAACAGTAATACAGGTCAAGAAGATGTGTAACATAGGTTCTTTTCACACTGGGTTTTTGCTGTGTCCAATAGGGGATACAAAGTACACCTTCTCTGTACAGCTAGGTGGTCTATGCTATTCCATTCAGCAAAGAAACAGAGAACCTATAAAACAGGAATGCCAAGATGGAGAGAAAACCATTTGGCATCTACCCAATAGAAGCCACTTAGAGGCCAAACAGACACTTTCTTAGCATCAGGTTATTGGAGTCTATAGATACAATAGTCGTGTCAGAAATTTCCTGATCCATATGACAAACAAACACCAGAAACTTGATGTGAAAAGAGCTTTAATGTTCACTTTCATTAAAACTATTTTTTGCTATTCCACTCCCCCCCCCCCCCCCCCCATCTCATACATATACTTTGGGCCGAAGCCCAAACACAGGAAGTGCAGCCTGGAGTGCTGAGGGGAGGGGCATATGGCAGTTAAGTGTCAGAGGAGCTATGATTGGATGAGGCTGGACACCCCCCCCCCCTCAGCACTCCAGGCTGTAATTCCTGTGTTTGGACTTTGGTCCAAAGTCTGTGTATAAGATGGGGGAAAATGTGCTCATTATCTTTTTTAAGCACAAATAAAACATAGTAAACTTCCTTTTTTTTAAACAAAGTATATTAGAAATATTTTTTATTTACCATAAGGAGAGCAATAGCAAAAATTTGTTTTAATGAGAGTTACCCTTTAAAAAGATTCTGGGTTCCAATGCAAGATTTATAACGGGACCTTTCATCTACCATGTGCCATTTTTAATACCAGTGTCCTTTTAAGAGACAGTGGTGCCTTTGGGCCCCCTCAGGCCCTGGTATGACTACTACCTTCTGCACCAATTACAGCTAGTTAGGATTTCAATCTGCTGTACAGATTCCTTAAAGAGGTTTTAAAACATGAATCATTTAAGATAAGTCTACAATCTACCGTAATTCAAAAGATGTAACGTAAAGCTACTAGACCACAACGTACTGGCATAATACTAGTCTCCCATGTAAAACCACAAAAGGCTTTTGTGTCGCCAAAACATCTGCACCTATAAAAGTAACTTGACCAATATTTTCTATGCTTTACAAAAAGAAAAAATTTGGTTCCTCAAATTTTATCCCAGATAAGACAAGGTCCATAGTAAGCAATTGTAGCTGCTTCATCTGAACTTTCTCAGTTTATAGATTTTTGGATAAATAAATATCAGTGCAAACTTCAATTTCCGACCCCGGGGTGAGAAGTTTAACCATCAGCATTCGATATGAAATGATTTAATGTGTCCTATGAGAATGGTATGGCAGTTCTTTAAGTAATTTTGAAATATTTCATGAACCGTTGCAGCTTGCCTCACTTTTTGGGCTGGAGTCCACTGGCTGGAGAGTGAATTCAGTTATTGTTCAGTCAATGCTGCCAATTTTTAAAAAACTGAAGAAAAAAAACCTCCGGGGAGACCTTTCAACTTGCATAAATTGAAGGAATGTCAGAGACCGTAGTTTAGAGTAGGGGGTTGAAGGTACAAAGCAGCCAAAAATAGATCCATTTCAGTATACGTAGTCCTTGCTCAAGAACATTAACACTTTCTCTGACTAAGGTCAGTCAAGGTATTTACCATAACATGTAAGGAATTTGACTAACTGCCTAATCATTACAAAGTAAAATTTCATGCAATGCATAAAAGCAGACAATATTTCACAATAGCAAACAAAACATCGGACCATTTTTTTTTTTTTTTTTGTGGGGGGGGATCCAAGAATTTCCTCTTCATACAACATTATCTCCAATTTGTTCAAAATCTTTCCCAGAATAAACTCTGTAAATTGAAATCAGATGGACAATGTCCTAAGAGAAAGATGAAAATTAAATCTGCATCTGGAGATTCATTCAGTGTAGAAATAGAAATGATCTGTGCAAGATAAATGTGCGTAAAGTCATCAGAAAAGATGTATGTTCGGCTGGGTTCCCATAACGTTTTCCCCCATACGGGAGCGTATACAGCAGGGAAGAGCTAAAAACGTGCGCTCCCCTATGCCTTTCTATGCGCTCCCGTATGCAATTCATTTCAATGAGCCAACCACAGTGAAACGTTTGGTCCGGTTGGCTCATTTTTGCCCCGTATGCCCTTTTACAACCGGACCTTAAACCGTGGTCGACCACGGGGCAAAAATGAGCCGACCGGACCGAACGTGTCACTGCAGTCGGCTCATTGAAATGAATTACATACGAGAGCGCATAGAAAGGCATACGTAATGGGAACCCAGCCTTACACGGGCCTCAAAACACAATGGGCGTCCAGCACAAGGAAAAACAACTAAGATTGTTGAAAAGACAACATAATCATCCAAGCAGACCAAATTGGTGAATATTTTAAAATTGTTGAGCAAAAAAAGAATCTAAAAAAGGACGATGCAATAAAGATGGGGAGTACAGATGTTAAATTAACAAAATAATAAATTAATTAAATTGTAATTCAACAGCACCAATTCAACACTACTTCCAAGTGGATGGGACCCAACAACAATGTTCCTCCTGATCTGTCTCATTCATAAATACAATACCAGAAATACCTTGAAGAAGTTTTCCAGTTTGATGTAAATAATACTTCCCTGCTGTAAAGTTCCACATATTACCTAGTCCTGATCTCCGCTGATAATCTACACAACAGAGTCCACTCTACTGTTGGGATTGATCTGTGAGCGAAACAAATCAGCAGCTGCTGCACAAATATCTTGTTTTTTTTTTATTGGGCTATGTTCACACAGTTTTTTATCCCATTTTTGGGCTGTAAAAATCTGTTTTAGACCACCACTCCCAAAAGGGGCTAAAATGGCTGTTGAGTTTTATTTACTTCAATAGCAGAGCACCCATTTGTTTACACATACACCTTTGGGTCAATATTTGCAGCCAGCTTAATAGCAAAATAAAGCTATTATTGCATGAACAAGTTACAAGGCCATTTTTTTCAAGGCTGAAAAGAAGGCAAAAAAAGTGTGAACATAGCCTTACAACATGTCAGACTGAAGAAAGCAGTTTAGCTCACAGAGCAATGCCTAGACTGAATAGAATTGCATCAACTTCTAAGGGTGCTTTCACACTATAAAAATGCACCCGTTATGAACGCCCGTTATAAAAAGAGGCGAAATCGGCAGTTATATAGTGAATGCACTATTTCTCCCGTTCATTCGCCCGTCACAAAATAACGTCTGTTATTAATAATGGACGATAACGGGTTATAACTGCTATCAGAAAAATCCCATAGACTATAATGGGTTTTTCTAATAGCCGTTAGTGATTTTGTACCGGCCGTATAACTGCCAATTTCCCCTCTTTTTATAACGGGCGTTAATAACGGGTGCATTTTCATAGTGTGAAAGCGCCCTAAGATGGAAGTCCGACTAGCTATAGGTTTGCTGCCCCAGAGAATTAACAAGAATATTACAGCAAACTAAAAGTATTTCAGGGGCAACAATAAGTGGGTATCAATGGACAACAACCCATAATGTTGAGTTGTTAGTAATAATTTACTTTTAAAGATGATTTATTATTTTTGCAAAGTTTGTAATGTGTTTGAGTAGATAAAGTCCGATAGACAAATCTGATCATGTCAATTCTGTCAACATTTTTGAAGTACACATGCCTTCAAGAAATTGGGAAAAAGAAATCACTTTGTGGCAGTAATTTGGGATATAAAAAGAAGAAATGGTACATTTAGGCATTACCATATTTGTTCTATAATTTGAACGTTTTCTCTCCGTTGTGGTGACAAAAGTGGGTGAGGTTATGAGAAAAGGGCAAGGGTACCAAGTTTTTGACAAAGTATTGTTATTATCATTATTATGTATGCAAAATATTCAAGCGCCAGGTTAACCTTGCACTATTTAGTAGAGTTGCTAAAACAGAAAGGGCAGAATAAATGCTGTACTCGTTGTTGCTTGACTCTCTGCAAAGTGAGCGGTTTATAGATTCATTTATGGGTCTTTTTATACACCCATCCACATGTTTTTTTTTTCTTAATGGGGTACTCCGGTGGAAAACATTATTATTAATTTTTTTTTTTTTTTTTTTTATCAACTGGTGCCAGAAAGTTAAACAGATTTGTAAATTACTTCTATTAAAAAAACTTTTCCCTTCCAGTACTTTTTAGCAGCTGTATGCTACAGAGGAAATTCTTTTCTTTTTGAATTTCTTTTGTCTTGTCCACAGTGCTCTCTGCTGACACCTCTGTCCTTGTTAGGAACTGTCCAGAGCAGGAGAAAATCCCCATAGCAAACCTATGCTGCTCAGGACAGTTCCTGACACAGACAGAGGTGTCAGCAGAGAGCACTGTGGACAAGATGAAAAAGAAATTAAAAAAGAAAAGAATTTCCTCTGTAACATACAGCTGCTAAAAAGTACTGGAAGGGTAAAGCTTTTTTAATAGAAGTAATTTACAAATCTGTTTAGCTTTC
Source organism: Hyla sarda (assembly GCF_029499605.1). Lineage (NCBI taxonomy): Eukaryota > Metazoa > Chordata > Amphibia > Anura > Hylidae > Hyla > Hyla sarda. The sequence goes on along the minus strand of NC_079194.1, from coordinate 91,811,504 downwards.
TTGCATCAGTTCATTTGAAAAATAATGTTTTCCACCGGAGTACCCCTTTAAGGAAAGCCTAGGATTATTAGCCCTTAATTTAATTAAAGCCTAGGATTATTAGCCCTTAATTATTAGCCCTAGCCCTTAATTTTTATCAATCAATAGGGGTCGAAGCACCCAGACCTCCACTAATCAGATTGGTGTTTTATACATAATGATCACTATAAAAAATTTCTGACTTGTCAGTTCTCAATAGATCTCCCCCTGTTTGTTTGTTTTTTATTTATTTTTTTTTTTTTTTATTGTACGAACAGAAAAACTACAAATTGCACTTCAAAAATACATTTAGATTCTATCAGTTAAGGAGCAAGGAGACATCCATCAAAGTAATTTTTCTTGGAAACTGAGACAATAGACTGGATGTGCCTACACAGATGAATCGATAACTGCTCATCAAGCCGCCTGCAGAAAATATTAGGATATTTGTAGGATTATTCTGCTGGAAAAGGATAAAGGAAAAGGAATTGCATTACTTAAAAGATTATCTCATCATTGGAGAACAATCATTTAAGAAGACAAAATAATATTTATCATTTCAGCAGCCACGGTCATCATTTCTAATGTGACAACAAACATCATCCAATGAATGAAGACAAGTGAGGATTGGAAATCCTACTATCCTGCCAGCTACATTACTACTTTAAGGCGAACTGCCCAGACATCTATATTAAAACCCCTTTAGAAATGAAGAGGACCTTTAGAATCTCTATTCATGTGTCAAATCAAAAGATGAAGATACTGGCTGTCTGTATAAAGAGGGTCTTTGCCCTTGTCCACACGAAAACACTAGCTCCGTCTCATCGGTATTATAGATAAACAATCGGATCTTGTTTTTTAGTTTTCATTACACATGAAAAAAAAACTTAAAAAGCTGGATTCTATTTTCTTCAAGATACCAATATCTTGGACTCTTTTCTACAAGCATTACATTATTTGGTATGTTGAGATAGAACTGGAAGGTAGAAGATGTCAGGTGACCAGTAAGTATAGGCAGACCTCTGGAGAACCCAAAATTGGGTGATGGGGCAGTTTTTTTCTTAATCTTAGTCTAGTATTATACCATCTTTGTTATTACAGTATGTTATTACAAGGCACAACAGCAATTTTAGCTAAATACAGATAAATCTGATCATTTTGTTAAATAGGCAGAATTATCATTAAGCTAATACAAGTTAATTATTTACATTTAGAGAAGGATCTGGTAGCATCAAGCGTGACTGGACCCCTTATAATCAGCCAGCCGGACATTATAGAATTACTAGTAAGTCAACTATAAGCCAATATCATTAGTGTAGTAATGACTAGCGAAGGAAAGATTACTAAAATCTATAGGATTTATTGAGAAATATACCAATGTTTAAAGGTTCCGGTCACGTCAGCATTGTGTTTCATTCTGTTAGTGTTCTAGTGTTTTCGATGGCAAGAATGGTATAGCCAATTGTTACTTCTATTCTTGCTGCCATAATGAGCAAAACGCCAATAAATTCTGTCAAACCAAAAACAAGTCAAAGGGATCCTTAGGAGTTTATTGGCATCTGTGCAAAAATGAATCCTTCATAGCTCTCATAGGGCCACTGTGTTAATAAAAGATAGGATGGTAGCCATGACAGGTCAGATGTTAAACGGATGCTTTTGACTTATAATGGATCCAATAGGTTTACAGACGAAGCCATGCTTATCTTGAGTATATAAAAGGGGTATTCCAGGCCTCTCACCACAGCCAAGCCAGATCACCCTGCTCTGTACTGACAAGGGGCAAAAACCCTGAAACAGCTGTCTGCAGATGGGTCGAAACTTCCCTTTTGGGGAGTAGTCTGGCTTGGCATATATCCCGTTCAGCTTTTTATATTCCTTAACAGGAGCTAAGCTGATACCAGGGAACACTACCTGAAAAGGTTGTGTAATGAGCTGCTTTGCATATTCCCCTACCCAGAATGCCTGCGGAGTGCTAAATGGCCTAACCTGAATCTCCGTTACACCTGAAGAGGTGTCCTCTCCCTGAGGAAAGTACTGACCCCATTATATATATATATTATATATATATATCTCAACTGGCTCCGGAAAGTTAAATAGATTTGTAAATTACTTAAATTAAAAAATCTTGATCCTTCCAATAGTTATTAGCTTCTGAAGTTGAGTTGCTGTTTTCTGTCTAACTGCTTTCTGATGACTCATGTCCCAGCAGCTGTGCAGCTCCTATGGGGATATTTTCCCATCATGCACAGCTCCCGGGACGTGACATCATCATTGAGCAGTTAGACAGAAAACTTCAGAAGCTAATAACTATTGGAAGGATTAAGATTTTTTAATATAAGTAATTTACAAATCTGTTTAACTTTCCGGAGCCAGTTGATAAATAAAAAAAAAGTTTTGGCCTGGAATACCCCTTTAACCTTACCCAGCTATGTGTTGTGTTGGGATATCTTAATGCACCAGGGATCAAGATGGCTACATCTTAACATTCTCCAACATTTTCCAAGAAAAACAGCAGAACAATGGAAACCTATTGGCTAGTGAGACTAGTGGTAATTTCAGCAAGATGATAAAAGGTGTATTCCAGTCTATCATATCAACAGGATAGGAAGTGTCGGGTTTAATGTGTTGGGTACACTGTACATAGACAGTGAATGGAGTAGCAGTGTGCATGTGTTACGCACTGTTTCATTCCAAAAGAAGACTCTGGTCCCCATTCTCAAGATCATGTGGATTCCTATCCTAAAAAATAGGGGATGTGTGGGTTTTAAAAGAGTACATCAGCATTTAAAAGCTTTTCTCCTATCCTCAAGATAGGGTATAAGTGTTTGACCTGGGGAGGGGGGGGGGGATTCCTCCTCCGGGGACCCCAGCAATCTCAAGAACATGGACCAGAATCTGTCTGCTGGATGGAATGCAGTGTCTGCATGAGCTCCACGCATTCTCTATGGGAGCACTGGAGATACACGAGCACTGCACTCATGAAAGAATGCTTGGCGCCCAATGCACAGTGAGAGCTGGGGCCCCATTCTGGAGATTGTGGCGAGTCTCAGTGGTGGGACCCTCCATGATAAGTTATCCATATTAATTAGATAGGACCTCACTTTTAAAGTACAGGAGAACCATGTACCATGTTCCCAACAGGATTGTTTTATAAACATGGGTGCATCAAAGAACTTGCCATGCTAAAAACATAAGTGCCACTTTAGCTCTGAGGCTGTAGTCTTGACTCTTACTCTACATGTTTTATGTTTGTCTAATAAGTAAACTGTGCACTTTATTATCCTGGAATGAAACACAGATGCCCACTTTATCCCGTCTTGTAACAGTCAAACTTTACAGGAAACCATAATACACACTCACATCATAGGATGGATTTATTTTCACTTTATTTTTCTATAAAAAAAGGTTCTGTGAACTATGAAGAGGTTTATTGCATCCAGAAAGAAAGGTTTCACATAATCTTGAGACTTGTTATTTGGACTTCTGTGTGTCCTAGTTTGTCCAAAAACAAAAAAGAAAAAAAACAAAATCAACTATAGAGTCTGGTCCTAACCATGAATGTAATCCATGAATTGGTATGTTCTTAAAATCCACATGAAATCCAAATATCCTTGATTTCAATAGAGATAGATATGAAAGATTCAAAAGAATCAAAGTCCTAATGGCATTAGTTTTATATGGGCGCAAATACTTGATATCACACCGAATAACCTATTCAGCTAAGGTAACTTGAACAATGCACAAATGCCTTAGAACAAATCATGTAGTTTAAAAGCCAATTCCACATGGAGTAGTCCTTTAAACTATAGCTTTCCAGTTTCTTAGTCTTAAACCTCAAAAAGTACACACTATCTTTATAATGTCTGTAGTATATATAAAAAAAAAATCTGGCAAAAACCCAAGTTTCAACAATTGCCAAATTTCTCACAGGCTTATACCGAGGGGAAAGCATTTAATGGATAGAGCGTGGAGAAAGACATGTCATGATGTCATTGGTATTTGTGTGTAGTTTGCTAAATGGGAAATTCGGATCATTTTTAAAACATGGTATTAAAATTTATTCAAGTCTCTGAGGAGGAATGAATCTATAAAACTGTAGCAATAATTTAAGACACATCCATGAATTTATGAGGGGGGAGACATAACATTCTTCATACTCACCCAAAGTGTTTTGGCAAGTGGTAAATTAGAGCTGCAAAGACAGATGACTCTACATTATAGCCATCTTATGAAATAATCCAATAGCTGGTTCTGTGGATCTCAACATAAGATGTACAACTAATACAGTGATATATGAGAAACAAACCTGGGTGGAACTACCCTTTATATTGGTCAAAAAAGGCAAAACTAAGTGACTGCAAGTGATTATTATTCATCAGTATTACCGTATTTTTCGCCGTATAAGACGCACTTTTTCTTCCCCAAAACTGGGGGGAAAAAGTTGGTGCGTCTTATACGGCGAATACACCCCTATCGCGGCGGTCCCTGCGGCCATCAACGGCCGGGACCCGCGGCTAATACAGGACATCACCGATCGCGGTGATGCCCTGTATTAAACCCTTCAGACGCGGCGATCAAAGCTGACCGCCGCGTCTGAAGGGAAAGTGACACTAACCCGGCTGTTCAGTCGGGGTGTTCGGGACCGCCGCGATTTCACCGCGGCGGTCCCGAACAGCCCGACTGAATAGCCGGGTTAGTGCTTACAGGACACCGGGGGGGACCTTACCTGCCTCCTCGGTGTCTTCTCCGTTCAGGGATCCCCTGTATGGCCGGCGCTCTCCTTCCTCGCCATCACGTCGTCGCGTACGTGCGTCGGCGTGCGTAACGACGTGATCGCGGCGACGGAGAGCGAGGATACCCGGCCGGCAGCAGAGACGTTCCGGAGCGACGGGGACACGGCGACAGCGATGGAGCGACATCCAGGGCAGTATTACCTCCTATTACCTCCTATCCAGGGCAGTATTACCTCCTACGTGAGTATTACGTACTGCACTCCTATGCAGTGGTCTTCAATCTGCGGACCTCCAGATGTTGCAAAACTACAACTCCCAGCATGCCCGGACAGCCAACGGCTGTCCGGGCATGCTGGGAGTTGTAGTTTTGCAACATCTGGAGGTCTGCAGGTTGAAGACCACTATTGAGATAAAAATCTTAATTTTTTTCAGATTTTGCACCTATAAATTGGGTGCGTCTTATACGCCGGTGCGTCCTATAGGACGAAAAATATGGTATTTCACCTAAGGGACCCCCTACTGATCCTCCACACTGGCTTTTTTTTTTTGCATGAACAGCAGCTCGTCCCCATTCAAGTAAATTAAGCTTGGATACAGTACCAGGCATGTGTGGAGGAACTCTATGGCCTGTTTTTGATCGGTTTGGGTCTAATGTTGGACCTCACTAATCACACTTTGGTTGACTATTGTAATAGTAGATCATCCATGTTTTTGTCCCGGAAATTAGCATCTGTAAAAATTGGCTCTTACTAGCGCAAAAGGGAGGTGTTTGCCCTGTAGGAGACTATGTGGGAACTCCAGAAAATGATCTGTATAAGAGATCAGATTGCTGCTATAAGCCTCTCTTATTCTGGAAGGCCGAGCGCACTACATTGGCCATTGATGTAATAAACACTTGATTCAGAATCTGAAGGGAATGTGTGCGAAGTAGTATAGAGTACCCCCTTTACCAAAAAAAAAAAAACAGCACTGGAAAATATTCCCAAACATTCAGACCCAAATTATTTGGAAATGCTTCTAAAGTGGACTTTAACTAAACTTTAGGAATGTACTACTGTTCTAAAGATGACTATTCCAATGGAAGGTCTCTGAAGAGGAGACTGTGTTATTCAATTTTAGACAAACTGTGGTCAACTTTAGCAGCCAATTTGCCAAATGCCGGAGCCGGTAAGATTTTTTTTCTTTCCAGGATCCAGGCCGTAAATTTCATAGACATCAATAACAAAACAGACAGTAAGGCACCAGCAGCAAATATTTTTCTACTAGGTTCCTGGGATCTGTCCAGCTCTACATTTCATTCTTATTATTAGACAAATGCCCTTTATAAAAAAAGCATCGTACTACAATACTACTGTAACTGGCACCACATACACAGCAGCTGTAATCACTGCTGATAGGTCTCCAGTTAAGTGTTTAATTGTTCTATTGCAATGAGCGAGAACACACTGACCTATGTAAACAGAACAAAACCTCAACATTTATAAAGGTAAAAAGTAATAAACTCGTGTCCCCAGCACTTAGGAGGACAATATCCTATTAACCAGACTTGGAATATCAAATGACCAATACAAGTGGAATGATGTACGCCCTTCCCCAGAGTATTGTTATAGCTTTTCTAATCTATACAGTCATCCATCTGAACCTGACACCGGCTCTGCAGGGATATGACCGCTGATTGACAAGTGGCCAGTTAGATCTTCCATGAAGTGTATATGATTCATCATTGCTGTGCAAACACATTAAAAGGGAACTCCGGTGGAAACAAGTAGAAAATAAAGGTTTTCAAAATCAACTGGTGCCTGAAAGTTAAACAGATTTGTAAATGACTTCTATTAAAAAATCTCAATCCTTCCAGTACTTATTAGCTGCTGTATAAAACAGAGAAATTTGTGAATTTATTTTCTGTCTGACAACAGTGCTCGCTGCTGACACCCCTGTCCGTGTCAGGAACTGTCCAGATTAGAATCATATCCCCATAGAAAACCTATCCTGCTCTGGACAGTTCCTGACACAGACAGAGGTGTCAGTAGAGAGCACCTTGGTCAGTCAGAAAAGAACTTCACACATTTCTCTGTAGTATACAGCAGCTGATAAGTACTAGGAGGGTTAAGATTTTTAAATGGAAGGGATTTACAAATCTGTTTAACTTTCTTGCACCAGTTGATTTGAAAACATATTTTTTCCTCCGGAGTTCCCCTTTAACTCCTTTATTACATATTTGACTCAGATTTTTGAAGTCTTATTGTACAAATTACTGTAACATAAAAAATACTTGAGATAAGGCTATGTTCACATTTGCATCAGAGCTTTGGTCGTGGCCTCCTAAATTCTGATCGAGCCTGGAAAACTGAGCAGACCATAGCACAACGGATCTAGACAGATCCTACTGACTTCAATAGTGTCTGTCAGGTTTCCTGGTGACCTTACTTCGCAGGATTTGACCAGATAAAAAAACATCTGCTTGCAGTATCGTCATGTCCGATCTGATCCTGATAAATAACCTGAATCTGCGAAGGTGCCCCCTGAATGGAGCACCAACACAAGTGTGAACCCTGCTTAACTGTTTAAGGGGTATTTCAGGTTTATACATCTTATCCCCTATCCAAAAGGATAGGGGATAAGATGTATGATCGCAGTGGTCCTGCCGCTGGGGACCCCATGATCTCTGTGCAGACCCCGGCATCCTGTCCCGGGCGCTGCCTCTGAGACGGGGATGTGACATCACGGTCACGTTCCTAGTGGCGTCATGTCAAACCCCCTCAATTCATGTCTATGGGAGGAGGCGTGATGACCGTCACGCCCCCTTCCCATAGACATGAATGGAGGGGGCGTCGCGTGACGTCTGTTTTTTCTTTTTTTGTACTGGCAGGGAACTTAACTTGCTGGACTGTTGTTGGCCTTGCCCACTTTCCTTTCAAACTTAGGTTTGGTGATTTGTGCAGGTTTTCTAACATTAACAATTAAAATGTGACAATAATCCTGAATTTTAGATTATTGCCAATGTACAAATATTAAAATAAGACAATACAGATCATAGTTAGGCTAAGTTCACACCTGTATTGGAACCTATTGAATGGGGTCTGTTAAGTTTCCCTCAGGAGATTGCTGATTTTTAGAAGGCAAAATTAGAAAAATATATAATAAAAAATAAAAAAAATCAGACCTGTAGTATTTTTTATCATCTTAACAGACCCAGCGAATGGAACTCAACAGCAATGTGAAACTGGCCTAACACATTCCACATAGCAAAGTTTCTTTTCACATTCTAGAAATTGCTTTATATAAACTGTGTGACCAGTGGCCAGTATTGTGAAACTGATGCTTAAAGGGTTATTCCGGTGAAAGGTCCAGAGCAGGAGAGGTTTGCTATGGGGATTTGCTCCTACTCTGGACAGTTCCTGAGACAGACAGAGGTGTCAGCAGAGAGTACTGTTGTCAGACAGAAAAGAACAACTTAACTTCAGCAGCTAATAAGTACTGGCAAGGATTAAGATTTTTTTTAAATAGAAGTAATTTACAAATCTGTAACTTTCTGGAGCCAGTTGATATGACAAAAATTGTTTTTCACCAGAATACCCCTTTAATGTAGCCATGTGATGTATAAAAACTACATCACATGGCTACAAACATTAAGCATTAGTTTCACAATACTGGCCACTGGTCACGTAGTTTATATAAAGCAATTTCTAGAATGTGAAAAGAAACTTTGCTAGACAAACAACTTAATTTGCAAGAAACAATGCACGATTATTCACATTTCACATGCTGGTTCCTGACTATGCAGGTAGACACCAGCTGACTGACAAGTGCAAATAAACTCGTCACCTGAGGGAACAGAAGTAGTTCCCATCAAGCTCAGTATAAATGTAAGAAAATATTAGAAATTAAAAAATCACTTTAAAATCAGCTACATCATGATTACAAAGATTGCTGGTCGTCCTGCCTGGCCAAATTGGATGATGGGTGCTCCAATGTAGTTATTGGTAAACATGCTGGAATACTTAAAGGGGTACTCCGCCCCCAGACATCTTAACCCCTATCCAAAGGATAGGGGATAAGATGTCAGATCGCCGTGGGTCCCGCTGCTGGGGACCCCGGGGATCGCTGCTGCGGCACGCGCTATCATTACTGCGCAGAGCGAGATCGCTCTGCAGGTAATGACTGGCAATACAGGGGCCGGAGCATTGTTACGTCACGGCTCTGCCCCTCGTGACGTCACGGCCCGCCCCCGTCAATACAAGTCTATGGGAGGGGGCGTGGTGGTCGTCACGCCCCCTGCCATAGACTTGCATTAAGGGGACAGGCCATGATGTCATGAGGGGCGGAGCCATGACGTCACGCTGCTCCGGCCCCTGTATCGCCCGTCATTACGCACAGAGCGAACTCGCTCTGTGCAGTAATGATAGCGCTGTGCCGCAGCGGGGATCCCCAGCAGCAGGACCGCAGCGATCTAACATCTTATCCCCTATCCTTTGGATAGGGGATAAGATGCCAGGGGTGGAGTACCCCTTTAAAGGAGTTATCCAGTCTAAAAAAAAAAAAATATGTATCCCCTATCTGCATGATGGCACCCCTGCTCTCCGCATGAATGAAGTGTGACGACCACAGCACAAAGTGGTGGCCAACACGCCTCCTCAATGAAGGGGAGGAGGTGCATGGTGGGTGGGGGGTGTCAGACACAACTTCGTGCTTAGGTTGACACTTTATTCATGCGGAGAGCCGGTGATCTGGGCAGGAGATTGTGGGGAGTTTGACCACAGGGACCCTCCGTGATCTCCTGCATATAGGGGATGAATTTATTTTTTAGATTTGACTCCTTTAAATCTCCCAATGGAAGAAATGGATTCTAGTAGAAACAAATAAAAATGAATAAACTGTCTCATCTGTAAAGCATATGGATGTCTTGGGGTGGGGTACTCATTGTAGACACCTTTGTTAAGTCAAAATGAAAAGTTGCGTTGCTCTAGTGGACTTGACTTAAGAGGTGCAACGAAAATAGGAAAATACTATAGTTTGGGGATTTTTTTTTTTACTAGGAGTGAAAAACTTTACAGCTTCCTCTGATGAAAACTGCGTATTACCAGAAATCACATCCAGATAATGATATACTATTAGAACAGGTTAATCTAACTGCCCTAGGGCATAAAGGGAATGGTTACCCCATTCTTCGGAATTATGAAAGAGTGCCACCTTATGCTAAAGTCTTCCTCCATGTGAATGGGGCACATATTTACAGGAGCCTATAGTCTATGCACGCACAGTAGGCACATGTGGGGAGATTTATCAAAACCTGTGCAGAGGAAGAGTGGTGCAGTTGCCCATAGCAACCAATCAGATTGCTTCTTTCATTTTCCACAGGCCTCTTTAGAGGCCTGTGGAAAACGAAAGAAGCAATCTGATTGGTTGCTATGGGCAACTGCACCACTCTTCCTCTGCACAGGTTTTGATAAATCTCCCCCATTATGCCTCGATCAACCATCGCTGTAGCGGCGTGTAAGCATATTATGGTTTATAACAAAGTTCTACCAATAGAAGTAAAAAAGAGAAAACTTCAGTCTCTGCAATATCACAAATAGATGGCTGAATTAACAAAACAATGGCCCTCATTTACTATTCTAAACCCGACCTCTTTTGTCGGGTTTTTTTGTCGCATCTTTGTCTACGCCATGTCGCAGACATCGTGCGCCAGTCTGCGACACTATGCGACATTTTTTCCCGACGGACCCGATGTGGATTCTCCCAAACCCGAAAAAGGGGCGTTACCCGACATTTCTGAGCTTTCCCACGTATTTATTAAGGTTTCCAACCCGAATTTGTTGAATTGTTGTGGATTTTTTCCCGACAGCTCAGAGGAGTTGGAAACCAAAACCTACAAAACCCCCGTGCGACAAACAGGATGCGACATAATAATAAATACCAGGGGGAAAAAGCAGTCGGGTAAGAAAGCAAGATAGACTTACAACCCGATTTTCTTAGTAAATGAGGGCCAATGTGAATAAATTTCAGCAATTTAATGTAACCTGCAAAACATTTTCTATGAACACAGTCTCACCGAGGATTTGAAATATGAGAACGGGTGATTTTCTACATGATGGGGAAAAAAATCTGGTCTGTGTCCGACTATGGAGCACGTGCAGCTCTACACATCCTGTTCTCATAAACGTATCCTTTCCAGCATAATCCACCTGTAAGCTTCATATCCATTCCAAGCTAAAACAACACTTGTCTGCTCTTCAACAACCATTTCCTGACTTCTTGCACACTGCGGGAGCACGATATTCAGTCCAGGACATAAACAAAACTATTATCCAGAACAATAGGCCCAGCAAGCTTCCCCGGCATACCTTGTATAATACCGAATTCCTGCCTAGTGAGATCACCTCCTGCAAGGGGGTCCCAGAAACACTTGAGTATATTACTGGTCCAAACACATCCATGACCGGCATAACCACTTCTAATCATTATCACAACCATTATAAATCCAGACATTTCCACAAGGGAGTTTACACAAACATCACATAGAAATTTGAGCAAACAAAATTGGGGCATCTCATTTCAGTAATTATTTATTTTTATTTTTTGGGGGGCACAAAGTTCCAGATTTGACAGGACATACGATGCATCAAATATACGATGCATTTGGAAGGTATTCAGACCTTTTTCAGAATTCTACACTCAATAACCATAACCACAAAGTAAGAGCAAAATGTTAGAAATCTTTGCTAATGTATTAAAAGAGGAAAAACTAAAATATAAAAATATCGACATAAGTTTTCAGGCCCAGACTTCTTGGGGATGATGCTATAGGGATTTGGGGATTTTCTGCCATTATCCATTGCAAATCCTCTCAAGATCCTCTGTCTGGTTCGACAAGTAAACAGTCAGTGGAAGCCATTTTTTAGGTCTCTCCAGGGAGGTTCCACTGGGTTCAGGGCAACTCAAGGACATTCACAGAGTTGTGTTTAAAGGGGTACTCCACTGCTCAGCTGTTCTGAAAGCTGGAGCCAGGAGCTTGTGATGTCATAGCCCCACCCCCTCATGTTGTCATGCCCCACCCCCTCAATGTAAGTCTATGGGAGGGGGCGTGACGTCACGAGCTCTGAGGGCTGGCTCCAGAGTTCAGAACAGTTTGTTCCAAATGCTGAGGAGCGGAGTACCCCTTTAAGTCACTGCTGTGTTGGGTTGTCTTGGCTGTTTGCTTTTAGAGTTACAGTCTGAGGACCAGAACACTCTGGATCAAGTTTTCATTTTCATTCTTTGTTCTTTGCTCTATTTAGCTTTTCCTCAACCCTGACCAGTCCCCCTGTCCCAGCTGCAAAATAAATAAATAAAATGTAATAATAATTAGAATAATAATTATAATAAAAAAATAATAACCTCCCCACCCACGCACACATAAACACACACACACACACACACACACACACACACACACACACACACACCATGATGATGCTCCTACCATGTTTCACTGTAATAATAATAATATTGGGCAGGTGATGAGCAGTGCCTGGTTTCCTCTGGATATGACGCTTAGAATGAAGGCCAAAAAGTTCCATCTTAATTTAATCAGACCAGAAAATCTTGATTCTCACAGTCAGAGCCTTTAGGTGCTTTTATGAAAACACATTAATATAAATATATAATATAAAAGTAGTAAAAAAAAAAAAAAAAAAAACACGACATGTTTCGTATTTACACCAACACTTCTTCAAGATGTTTGACATTTTGCACAGAGGACAACCATCCATGCAGAATATTTTCCAGTGTACGTGACCTGGGTTACGCAATTCCTATTCACATCCATTGGGGGCAGGTGGTTGCACCAAAATCCATTTAAAATCCTGAACATATAAAGAGGGCCTTACCTGGAAATGAACCATAACTGCTCAAAAATGAATAGGAAAACCCTCTGTCCATCTAATAAGTGTGTCAGCAGTGGATCAGTTTATGCTATTTACGATTGTGTTTTCGGGCTGGAGAGGCATTAAGGAGATATAAAAGTTGCTGTATTTAAGATCCCAGCTAAAATGTGGAGTCTGCACATCTCATCCACCTACTCACAGGAATGTCCAGAGTAATTGCTGTAATCTTGACAGCCACAAAGAAAAATGTAATGTGAGCCATGTAGGCATGTGTAGCTATTAATGGCTTTTCAGGTTTATTCAGAACATATGATAAAATAATCATTCCCTGGAGCCAAATGCATTAATTCACAGCAGTCCAGACAGGAGGAAGAATGACAGACTGCGAATGAATATCACAAAACATGGGAAAGAAATGCTGCTAGGGTCTTAAAAGAACAGAGGCACAAGCCCAAATGAGTTTTGGGATGCCCCCCCCCTCACCCCCAAAGAATGAATGAATAAATAAATAAAATAAAATAGTGGCCTAGCAGTGCATTGGCTTTACATGTGGTATGTTCACAAATGTTCCAACATGATTTTTGTGGTAATGTTGGCAAACTGGCAGAAGAGTATGCTGGCATGTACCACAACAGACATTCTGTAGGCTACAGCTACCGGCAGAACATGCCACCACTAGGATCGCTCAGAAATGCACCATCTCTATAGAGGTCAATGCATTTCCCAGCAGATTGTAAAAATGTATAAATTAAATAAAATAAAAAAAATTATAAATAAAATTTAAATACCAGCCGTTTGCCAAATGTAAAGCTATGTGAATCCAGGTTAAACCATTACTGTTTAGTTATTTTTTCACGGGATTCATAAGAACGGCCACCTACACTGTAAACGTTTACAAATGGATAAACTTTCAGACTATGTTCAGTCCATTGAATCAGTGGATCTGGCATAGGTATACTGTGGTATATGTTGGCATACTGTTCTGCCGCTTTACACATAATAAATATATATATATATATATATTTATTACGTACACACACACACACACACACACACACACACACACACACCCCCACACACACCATATATACTCGAGTATAAGCCGACCCGACTACAAGCCGAGGCCCATAATTTCACCCCAAAAACCCAGGAAAAGTTGACTCGACTATAAGCCTAGGGTGGGAAATACATCATCCCCCCCGTGTAATCATCCAGACCCCCGTCATTAACACCTCCGTCATCATCACCGCCTGTCATTATCACCCCAGTCGTCATCATCCCCCCCTCTTCATCATCACCGCCTGTCAATCCCTTCATCAGTGGTCTTCAACCTGCGGACCTCCAGATCGGCTGTCCGGGCATGCTGGGAGTTGTAGTTTTCAAACATCTGGAGATCCGCAGGTTGAAGACCACTGTGGCCTTCGTCTTCATCCAGACCCCTCTTTTAGTTTTCTACTCCCCTCGATGGAAAGGAAGGGTGAGCTGGTCCGGGCCATCTATGCTGCAGGGACCGTCCGGTGGGGAGAGTTAGTCGTTCCGGGCTGTCCATTTTCACCAGGAGGCCCTCTTCTCCGCTCCGGGCCCGGCCCCGGCCTACTGACATTGCCTCGACGACGACACACAGGGATGTTCACGCGCAGGCACGTCTGCTGCACACGGATGTCCCTCTGCATCGTCATCAAGGCAACATCACTAGGCCGGGGCCGGGCCCGGAGTGGAGAAGAGGGCCTCCTGGTGAAAATGGACAGCCCGGAACGACTAACCCTCCCCACCGGACGGTCCCTGCAGCATAAATGGCCCGGACCAGCTCACACTTCCTTCCCACCAAGGGGAGGCGAGTAGAAAACTAAAGGGGGATCTGGATGATGACAAAGGCCGCAGTGGTGTTCAACCTGCAGACCTCCAGATGTTTCAAAACTACAACTCCCAGCATGCCCAGACAGCCGATGGCCGTCTGGGCATGCTGGGAGTTGTAGTTTTGCAACATCTGGAGGTCCGCAGGTTGAAGACCGCTGAGAAGGGATTGACAGGCGGAGAGTTCACCCGAGTATAAGCCGGGGGGGGGGGGGGGCGTTTTCAGCACAAAAAATCATGCTGAAAAACTCGGCTTATACTCGAGTATATACGGTATATATAATTTATACAGAGAAAAATTTGATGTGAACAAACACTAAATACTGAGCCTGGTACCTAAATTCACAGATACATCACCTCCAAAAAGGCTAATTGAGTAGAATGGGTTACCTCTAAACCTGTGTTTTGTCAGTATTTTTCTGCAATATACTTTCCCCTGAAATGAATAACAGCAAATATGACCAATTACTTACTTTTATAACGCACTGTACATTAGTAAATGCCATGTAAAGACATGACATGCATCCCATGGGGTACACACAAACCACAAGTTCGAACATTGGGGGTATTTATCAAAGGATTTATGTGTTTTTTTTTTACATAACTTTGGCGTAATACTTTGGCGCAGTGTCTTTTTGCGCCAAAGTTTGGCGCATCTTCTCCACTGTAATTTTTACAACTTTCTCAAAATCACACGGTCCTGTGTGTGATTTCAACTTCAGTCAGTAATTCATCATTTGCGCCAATCATTGGCGCAAATCCCGTTTTTTTGGCGGAAATCACCGCCAAGAAATTTTGCACTTGGAAAACACACTTAGCAATGTAAGAAAATGTGAAGGCGTCAAAATACATTAAAAAGGGCTGCTCAATACTATCCTGAGGAACCTTCACCCTCCGTTGAGCCAGCATTGGACATGGCCGCACAGGTTCAGAAAAGATAAGCACTAAAGCAGTGGTCTCCAACCTGCGGACCTCCAGATGTTGCAAAACTACAACTCCCAGCATGCCCGGACAGCCAACGGCTGTCTGGGCATGCTGGGAATTGCAGTTTTGCAACATCTGGAGGTTCGCAGGTTGGAGACCACTGCACTAAAATAACAAAACAAAAAAACTACTCAAGTTGAAAATAAAATCCATTTCACATGGTGGCTATAAACCCCACAAAAGAAAAGAACTCACGTCGCTTGCTAATATACTGCAGGAGGGGCTCCAAAATGGCTGCTCTACAGGGTAAAATATGCGTCCTCTGTGGCGGTAAGTTCTGTGTAAAAGGCGCTGTGAACAGCTGATTTCAACATTTGAGCCAAAATTACTAACAACTTGCACCAAATGATCTGGCGCATGTCCACGAAAACCAAAGTGAAAAAAAAAAAGGGTAAAAAGAAACTGTCAACAGGCAAAATTGATAAATAACCCCCTATGGGTGGAATTTATCATGCCTTGTACCAGCGAAGAGTGCCAAAATTGATAAATACCCCCCATAGGCCGCACGCAATACAGTCAGACAGCTGTCACATAAGACCACTATTACAGTATTATTACCACCATACAGTTACTGAAGAAACAACACTAAATAAAACACTAGTATATCCAATAATCCCACTACACCTACGTACTTGAGGATGGATTTTCTAAGCCATACAGTCCTTATAATATAGTAAATTGTTCCTTTTGTTTTCTAGGCTGTAGTGGGGATAACTTTTCCCTTAGTCCTGTTAATATTGTCATCTCTGGAGGTACTTCATGCTTTGGCTCTGTTAGTAAGATGTATAAATTATTCCCCAACGTTTAGGCCGCACTAATAAAAATGTCATATTTTTCCTTTAAAAGAAACAGATTTTGGTCATTAGGATTGGGCCTAGTTACGGCTAATGGTTTATTTGGACAGCAACAGTGGACAATGACAAAGTATGAATGGCTGCGTTCCGTCTGCCAAAAACCACAGTAACAAATATATTCGGTTTTATTTTTACCATTTCCCATCCTACAGAATATGAGGAAGACAAAACGTCTTGTGCACGAGCGTAAGCCAGCTTCGCATTACCTCATTTCCCTCGCCTGTTGTGACAAGGTAGAAAACAACCATTTCCTCTTCTAGGTTGACCCAAGTAATAAAAACACTGTATTTGTCACAGAAAACCCAACTAAGCACAAAGGGAGAAGGGACGCACGAGTGCTAGTGACGGTATCAGGTCAGTACATGGAAGGTGACTCACTATGGTGATGCCGAACACCACCCACATTGCAACAATAGGGGCTGAGGTTTAAGAAGCGATTACGTGAAAACATGTTTATTAGAGCTATAGGAGTTTCAGGTGTAGATGTGAATTTACAGAAGCCTGTGGCCTACGGTGGCAAAAGTGCAGGGGCGGAGGAACGCCCTGGGTGTCTCTATTATGTTCTAACATGTTAGCACAGACATCCTATGTGACATGACTTCATTTGTGGAAAATAAAAAACACTTTGGGGAGAAATCCCAAATTTTTGACTTTGTGACTCCATCAAAGGCGTATTGGGGTGGAAAACAATTCTTTTCAAATCAACTAGTGCCAGAAAGTTAAATGGATTTGTGAATTAGAGTTTTTTTTTTTTGTCCAGACCTCCAGAAGAATAAATGCTATAATTAATGCAGTAATAAAAGATTGTGCTTCAATTATAATTAACTAGAATGCATTTTATTAAAAATTCGGACATATATATATATATATATATATATATATATATAGATAATTGTGTTTTCCCCCACAGAGGGCCCTTGTGGAGGAGATAAACAGTATATATCTTACAATAAAATAAGAAAATTAAGAGTATTAAAAAATTAATGATATTCATCACTGATGCATACACTGTATTGAATGGGTTAAGTCCTTTTGTGCAATCCTGCTTAAAACAAAAGTTCTGGGCAGTTCATAGTAATAAATAATATTAGATACAGTTGTAATTGGCTTCCTTTGAAAATGAAAGTATAAAGACACAATGTATCAGCAATTGACAGTCTTAGTGATATACAGTGTTACCCGTCCTTAGCAGAGATCACAGCTCAGGTTTTGTGAATTACTTCTATTTAAAAATCATAATCCTTTCAGTACTTATCAGTTGCTGTATGCTTCGCAGGAAGTTCTTTTCTTTTTGAAATGTATTTTCAGTCTGACCACAGTGCTCTCTGCTGACACCTCTGTCCATGTCAGGAACTGTCCAGAGCAGGAGCAATTCCCCATAGCTCTGGACAGTTCCTGACATGAACAGAGGTGTCAGCAGAGAGAGCACTGTGGTCAGATAGAAAAGAAATTCAAAAAGAAAAGAACTTCCTCTGTAGTATACAGTAGCTGATAAGTACTGGAAGGATTACACTTTTTTTTTTTTTTTTTTTTTTTTTTTTTATACATTGTGCACTGACTGCTGCCTTTCCATAGACTTTCATAGTGCACAGTATTTGATTAAACCCATGTCCTGTACACTGGTCCCTCAAGTTACAATATTAATTGGTTCCAGGACGACCATTGTATGTTGAAACCATTGTATGTTGAGACCATAACTCTATGAAAACCTGGTAATTGGTTCTGAAGTCACCAAAATGTCCTCCAAAAATAGAAAAAAGTGAGAATTAAAGAAAAATAAGTAGATGACTAATATAGATAAAGCAAATCCTTACATATAAAAGTAAGAAAGATCTGCTGGGAGCTGTAAATCACTGTCCATGTTAGCGATTCCCAACCAGGGTGCCTCCAGCTGTTGCAAAACTACAACTCCCAGCATGCCCGGACAGCCTTTGGCTGTCCGGGCATGCTGGGAGTTGTAGTTTTGCAACAGCTGGAGGCACCCTGGTTGGGAAACACTGGTCTATGTTGAGGACAGGAGCTTCTTAAGGGTCCTGTACAGTAAACACAGTGTCCTCAGGGTGCGTTCCCACAGGGCGTATACGCAGGGTATTTGACGCTGCGCAAAATTTATGGCAGCAGCGGGAAATACGCTGCGTATCCCTTGCTCACTATACACACAGGACTTTCCGGCGGCAGCCCTATGTGTGCATTGAGTTTTGGAGGAGGGGCCGCGCGTCACAGACACACCGGCACCCGGCCTCGCCTCCAAAACTCGCTACACACATAGGGCTGCCGCCGGAAAGCCCTGTGTGTATAGTGAGCAAGGGATACGCAGCGTATTTCCCGCTGCTGCCGTAAAATTTGCGCAGCGTCAAATACGCTGTGTATACGCCCTGTGGGAAAGCGCCCTAAAAAAGTATCATGGAGCCGCCCTTACCTGGCGTCCAAAAGAGTAGCTAACCCTGGCACAGGTAAAGAGTACAGAACATGTAATACCTCCCTGTACTGTACGGGGCGCTACCAGACACCAGTCAGTGTATGCACTTCAGTAATACAAGGGTTTTACCAGTGAATGTCCATTCCGATTGGTCGGTTCATCCAGCAATTGACACATTTCACAGATCTGGACTGTCCGTAGTATTGTATGTTGAGTCTGGTTTCAAATTACAATGGTCCAGAAAAGACCATTGTTTGTTGAAACTATTGTATGTTGAGGCCATTGTTAGTTGAGGGATCACTGTATTTTTCTTTTGACCTCACGATGTGTGAACCCAGCCTTTAATGTACTAAATACAGTGTCAGAGCATCGACTCTTCGGGAACTTGTATCCATCACACCACGTATAAGAGTTTTAATGTATTGTTTTCTATCCAAAGCAGCTTTGTTTCAGTCTACCAATAAGCTCCTTATAGTAATAGCCTAACGGGTGTTTTAAATTTAAAAACTACTGGACGCTTATAATCCAAGCACACGAGCGGCTTACATAACTTTCTGTGAACCCAGAACACAACCTTGATGTTTTTATGGAGATGGCACAAGGTGAGAAACACATTCAAAAAATGATGAACATACGATGGTAATCCGTTCCAAATGGACCATCGTTTGTTGAAACCATCGTATGTTGAGGGATCCGTGCAATGTAAAGTATAGGACAGTGGTCTACAACCTGCGGACCTCCAGATGTTGCAAAACTACAACACCCAGCATGCCCGGACAGCCAACGGCTGTCCGGGCATGCTGGGAGTTGTAGTTTTGCAACATCTGGAGGTCCGCAGGTTGAAGACCACTGGTATTGGAGGTTATACTCACGTGTCCCCGCCGCTCCGGACCATCACCGCTGCCCTGGATGTCTCCTTCCATCGCTGTCGCCGTGTCCCCGACGCTCCGGCTAGGCCCCCGCTTCCCCGGCATCCTCGCTCTCCGTCGCCGCCATCACGTCACTATGCACGCCGCTCCTATTGGATGATGGGACGGCGTGCGAAGCGACGTGATGATGACGATGGAGAGCGCCGACGATGCAGGGGATCCCGAAGAGGACGCGCCGGAGCCCCGAGGACAGGTGAGTGAATGGCTATCCGGTGGCAGCTGAAGCAGTCTGCGCTGCCGGATAGCCGTTTATGTGATGGCCCCGACATACAAACCATTGTATGTTGATGCTGCCTTCAACATGCGATGGCCTCTCAGAGTGATCGCATGTTGAAATGATCATATGTTGGGGCCATCGTAGGTCGGGGGGGGGGGGGTCACTGTACTGGGGAAGAAAAAAATATCCACGGAAACACTGTATAACTATCGCCCATACAGAACCCGACAGACCACAAACGTACAGCATCCTGTCACAGTATGGAGACCTCCACATGATAACATTAAAGGAGTACTCCCGTGGAAAACTTTTTTTTTTTTTTTAAATCAACTGGTGCCAGAAAGTTAAAACAGATTTGTAAATAACTTCTATTAAAAAAAAATCTTAATCCTTCTAGTACTTATTAGCTGCTGAATACTACAGAGGCTGACATCTCTGTCCATTTTAAGAATTGCCCAGAGTAGGAGAAAATCCCCATAGCAAACATATGCTACTATGGACAGTTCCTAAAATGGACAGAGATGTCAGCAGAGATCACTGTGGCAATGATGTCAGCAGAGAGCTCTGTGTTCCAAAAAGAAAACCATTTCCTCTGTAGTATTCAGCAGCTAATAAGTACTGGAAGGATTAAGATTTTTTAATAGAAGTCATTTACAAATCTGTTTAACTTTCTGGCACAGTTGATTTAACAAAAAAAAAAAAAAAAAAGTTTTCCATGGGAGTACCCCTATAAATGGGTCAATATCTAGATCAATACATACAGTATATAAATGGAGACAATTCCCAATACATTTTCTGGATGTCTACAATATAAATTGATATACAGTGGACTTGAAATCCTCACCACAGGTTGACTCCTGTGTGGATTCTGCGCTACAGTAATAGGCTAAAGTCATGCATATTGTAATACTGTATACTGTGAACTTTCTACATGCAAATTCACTATAGGCATTCCGCCTCGTATCTATCCTTTGTGAGAGGCTAGCCTAATAGGGATGTATTTTGTGTATATGTATTTATTATTTTATTTTTCATTTTACATATATTATATACACACACTATAGAAAATGTATATTATACACACACACACACACACACACACACACACACACACATATGCATATACAGTGACCCCCCCGCCCCCCGACCTACGATGGCCCCGACATACGATCATTTCAACATACGATGGCCTCTCAGAGGCCATCGCATGTTGAAGGCAGCATCAACATACGATGCTCTTGTATGTCGGGGCCATCGCATAAACGGCTATCCGGCAGCGCAGACTGCTTCAGCTGTCACCGGATAGCCATTTACGGTGCCCCGTGTTGTCCGCTGACAATCACTTACCTGTCCTCGGGGCTCCGGCGCGTCCTCTTCGGGATCCCCTGCATCGTCGGCGCTCTCCATCGTCGTCATCACGTCGCAGCGCACGTCGTCTCGTCATCCAATAGGAGCGGTGTGCGTAGAGACATGATGGTGGCGACGGAGAGCGAGGAAGCCGGGGAAGCAGAGGCCTTGCCAGAGCGTCGGGGACACCCCGGGGACGTGGCGACAGCGATGGAGGGTGACATCCAGGGCAGCGGTGACGAGCGGTGATGGTCCGGAGTGGTGGGGACACGTGAGTATAACCTCCAATACCAGTGGTCTTCAACCTGCAGACCTTCCAGATGTGCAAAACTACAACTCCCAGCATGCCCGGACAGCCGTTGGCTGTCCGGGCATGCTGGGTGTTGTAGTTTTGCAACATCTGGAGGTCCACAGGTTGTAGACCACTGTCCTATACTTTACATTGCACAGATCCCTCAACATAACAAACGATGGTCCATTTGGAACGGATTACCATCGTATGTTGAGGGACCACTGTATAAGGAAATCCAAATAGAACAGCACAACCGCTCCAGTAGAATCAATAGTTAGGTGAACAACATCACCGGACTCCTGGTCAGGAAACCCATGTAGATCCAATAGACAAAAGATAGCAGCACACAAAGGATTTTGTGCAACGTAAACGTGTAGTATTTATTCCGTCCTCTTACAACATATGCGACATTTCCGCAGCCTCTCGCTGCCATTTTCAAGCAGGGCAAGTGAGTTACAACTAGGTGCTTAAATAGTACTTAATACTAAGTACTATTTAAGCACCTAGTTGTAACTCACTTGCCCTGCTTGAAAAAGGCAGCGAGAGGCTGCGGAAACGTCGCACATGTTGTAAGAGGACGGAATAAATACTACACGTTTATTTTGCACAAAATCCTTTGTGTGCTGCTATCTTTTGTCTATTAGATAGCTATATTTTATATATATATATATATATATATATATATATACACATATATATACATATATATACATATATATATACATACACACACACACACACACACACACACACACATATATATATACATATACATCACCTAGTGGCCCTGTCTCTTATGACCTTAGTCCTTTTCCCTCCGGAACTATGTGGACTATGATTTATTTCAGATACGATTTCCCTGAGGGTAACCACAGCAATCAGAAATATTTACATAGATACCAGCACGAAGCATAAGGTAACCACAACATGGAAATATACAAAACTTATTCACAAAAACTGTTGCCCGTAGTAACCAGTCAGATTTCTACTTTCATTTTTAAAGCTTAAGTGAAAATATGAAAGATGCAACCTCACTGGTTGCTATGGGCAAACCCAGACAGACCTTGGTTCAAATAACTTTCTATTTTTTTTACTATACCAAATGCATATGACCTCAAACCCGACACGATATAGTACGTATGTCTCATTGACTTGAATGGGGTCCTTAAGGTGGTTTTACAGGAGTTGGATGAAGAAAAAAAAACATGCTTTATTATTTTTTTACGGTTAAATGGGTACTCCGGCAAAAAAGTCTTATCCCCTATCTCCGGCGTGGCCCCCTGGTCATCTGTGCATGGAGCGAACTCCGCTCCGTGCCGGATGACTGGCCTCTACGTGAGGAGACGTGTCGGCTACGTACTAGGCACTAATGGAGGGGGTGTAGCGTGCCATGAAATCGCGCGCGCGGGGGGGGGGGGGGGGTCGTTATGGTCGGCGGGACCTCATGATCAGCCATCTTATCCCCTATCTCCGGCGTGGCCCCCTGGTCATCTGTGCTCCGTGCCGGATGACTGGCCTCTACGTGAGGAGGTGTGACGGCTACGTACTAGGCACTAATGGAGGGGGTGTAGCGTGACATGAAATTGCGCGCGGGGGGGGGGGGGGTTGGGGTGGGTTATGGTCGGCGGGACCTCATGATCAGCCATCTTATCCCCTATCTCCGGCGTGGCCCCCTGGTCATCTGTGCTCCGTGCCGGATGACTGGCCTCTCCGTGAGGAGGCGTGTCGGCTACGTACTAGGCACTAATGGAGGGGGTGTAGCGTGACATGAAATCGCGCGCGCGGGGGGGGGGGGGGGGGGGGGTCGTTATGGTCGGTGGGACCTCATGATCAGCCATCTTATCCCCTATCTCCGGTGTGGCCCCCTGGTCATCTGTGCTCCGTGCCGGATGACTGGCCTCTACGTGAGGAGGCGTGACGGCTACGTACTAGGCACTAATGGAGGGGGTGATGCGTGACATCACGAACACAGAAGCTTCTGTGTTCCGGACATAGCTGCTGCCGACCCAGAAATCGTGGGGGGGTTGGGGGGGATGATCGGGACCCCATGATCAGACATCTTATCCTTTGGATACGGGATAAGATGTTTTTTGCCGGAGCACCCCTTTAACTCCCATCCTTCTGACGGACTGGCCAACAAAGCTCCCTTTAGCAGAGCATGATGCAAGTGTGAACGAGTGCTCAGAGGGCACAAGTGACATCAATGCAGACCAATGTTTCCCATCCAGGGTGACTCCAGCTGTTGCAAAACTACAACTTCCAGCATGCCCAGACAGCCTAAGGCTGTCCGGACATGCTGCGAGTTGTAGTTTTGCAACAGCTGGAGGCACGCCGGTTGGGAAACACTAACGTATACATTCCCTGCCAGGTAATGCAGAGTGTAATCTGTGCACTGGGCTGATGACAAGGTGTAGAGTGAGAAAACCCTCCAAAAAGGAACCTGTTGTACACATCTCGACCAGTGCCAGACATGAACAGAGGGCTCTTTATAAGGGTCTACATTCCATGGAGAACTGTTATATAGTCACTGAGGTCTTCAGCGGCATCCACAGCAGTCCTGTTTCTTTTATCTGGTCTGGCTCACCCTATGTGCAAACGCCTCAGGTATTTGTCAAGGTATCACTTAATATCAATAATGTCCTTCACGCTGAGGCATTGCTCTCAACATAGCTCTATACTGACAGCTTCAGCTATATTTCAGAGTAAGGAATTTTGGGTCATAAATGTGGGCTGCACAGGTACAGTACTCATGTAAAAGGTATTCGTGTGAAGATACCCCCCAAGTACATTACTCCTGTATGACTTTGCAACTGTATCTGTATGTAATTGTAATAAATGTAAAACACAAAAGCAACCAAAATTAAACAAACTAGTCTTTTTCTGACTTTTTGATTTTGTGAATACAGATCCTATGCTTCCCTACAGTAACAAACTACAACCTATGTAGGCTGATCCAGGGGGTCAGTCTTCTACCCATCCCCTACATTTTGCTGTCCTCGAGAGTATACATAAAGAGAATTGAGTGCATTTACTTTATGGTAATACACTGCTCAATAAAAAAATAAAGGGAACAATAGGATAACACATCCTAGATCTGAATGAACTAATCGTATAAAAAAACTTTTGTCTTTACATAGTTGAATGCGCTGACAACAAAATCACACAAAAATGATTAATGGGAATCAAATTTATCAACCCATGGAGGTCTGGATATGGAGTCACACTCAAAATCAAAGTGGAAAACCACACAAACAGGCTGATCCAACTTTTATTTAAGGTCCTTAAAACAAGTCAAAATGAGGCTCAGTAGTGTGTGTGGCCTCCATGTGCCCGTATGACCTCCCTACAATGCCTGGGCATGCTCCTGATGAGGTGGACTAAAGCATCCGCCAACTCCTGGACAGTTTGTGGTGCAACGTAGCGTTGGTTGATGGAGTGGGACATGATGTCCCAGATGTGCTCAATTGGATTCAGGTATGGGGAACGTGCGGGCCATTTCATAGCATCAATGCCTTCCTCTTGCAGGAACTGCTGACACACTCAAGCTACATGAGGTCTAGCATTGTCTTGCATTAGGAGGAACCCAGGGCCAACCGCATAAGCATATGGTCTCACAAGGGGTCTGAGGATCTCATCTTGGTACCTAATTGCAGTCAGGCTACCTCTGGCAAGCACATGGAGGGCTGTGCAGCCCCCCAAAGAAATGACACCCCACACCATTACTGACCCATCACCAAACCGGTCATGCTGGAGGATGTTGCAGGCCGCAGTTCGTTCTCCATGGTGTCCCCAGACCCTATCACTTCTGTCACATGTGCTCAGTGTGAACCTGCTTTCATCTGTGAAGAGAACAGGGCGCCAATGGGGAGTTTGCCAATCTTGGTGTTCTCTGGCAAATGCCAAACGTCCTGCACGGTATTGGGCTGTAAGCACAACCCCCACCTGTGGACGTTGGGCCCTCATCCCACCCTCATGGAGTCTGTTCATGACCATTTGAGTGGACACATGCACATTTGTAGCCTGCTGGAGGTCATTTTGCAGGACTCTGGCAGTGCTCCTCCTTGCACAAAGGCGGAGGTAGCAGTCCTGCTGCTGGGTTTTTGCCCTCCTACATCCTCCTCCACGTCTCCTGATGTATTGGGCTGTCTCCTGGTAGCACCTCCATGCTCTGGACACTACACTGACAGACACAGCAAACCTTCTTGCCACAGCTCGCATTGATGTGCCATCCTGGATGAGCTGCACTACCTGAGCCACTTGTGTGGGTTGTAGATATCATCTCATGCTACCACTAGAGTGAAAGTACCGCCAGAATTCAAAAGTGACCAAAACATCAGCCAGGAAGCATAGGAACTGAGAAGTGGTCTGTGGTCACCCCCTGAAGAACCACTCCTTTATTGTGGGTGTCTTGCTAATTGCCTATAATTTCCACCTGTTGTCTGTTCCATTTGCACAACAGCATGTGAAATTGATTGTCAATCAGTGTTGCTCCCTGAGTGGACAGTGTGATTTCACAGAAGTGTTATTGACTTGGAGTTACATTGTGTTGTTTATGTGTTCCCTTTATTTTTTTGAGCAGTGTATTTCCAAAACCCAAAACTAACCAGATGGCCATTGATTGATTTAGTCTTGCAAAAGCTTTGTAAGTGTTCTGGTTCTCTGGAAAAGTCTGGAACGTGGTCTAGAGTCTCATTCCAGACTGATTCATTCCAGAATCAGAAAACTAAATTTCAAGACTACATGATTCCATGACCGATTTATTAGATACAGGTTCGGAAAATCTCTCTGTACAGTGGCTTAAAGGACAACTGCAATGTTCTAACACTTATCCCCTATCCACAGGATAGGGGATAAGTGTTTAATTGTGGGGGGGGGGGAGTCTGACTGCTGGGACCCCTGCGATCTCCTGAACGAGGCCCCCGCATTAGCACTCATTGAGAGTGCTAATGCGTGTAGCATTGACCTAGAGAGGTCAACGGTACGCCCCCTCCCCATACAGTTCATAGAACTACATGGAGGCGGTGTGTCGGCATACCTCTGGCAAAGGAGAGCCGAGGCACAGCCGGGCCCCGTGCAGGAGATCGTAGGGGGTTCCAGCATTCGGACCTCCGGCGATCAAACACTTATACGTTTTTTACGGCTGCAGATTGCCTTTAACTCTGGCAAAAAGTTATGCTGATGTATACCACGATATATGTTCCCAGCTTGCCCATTCACTTTAATGGACCAACACAGCATAATAATGACTACATTTAGCCCGTTCCCGAAGATATAGCTTTTTTCAGTGCAAGTCTTAAAAGCATGGCTTGCTTAACTTTTAAAGGGTAGCTCCCACCATCCATTTTTTTTCTGTCCCTGCCTATTGCCCATCTATCCCTAACCCCCTCCCTGCCTTTCCTTTTTTTTTTTTACTATATTAAAATGGCTTTTTGTCTGCCTGGCAGTGTGCTCACTACCAGGCAGACTTCCCCAGCAGGCACCACGTCACTGATGCCTGCTGGGGCCGACACTTCCGCCCTTAGTTCACTATACAGGGTGCCTCCAGCTGTTTCACCACTACAAGTCCCAGCTTGCCCTGACATCTACTGGCTGTCAGGGCATTCTGGGAGTTGTAGTGGTGAAACAGCTGGAGGCACCCTGTGGTGAAAACAATAACTTTGTTAGCGCAGCAGTGCTACTCCACTCCCGGAGCAGCAGAGGCAGCGCTCTCCTGAACCCTGCTCCCCCCCACCATGCGTCTAGTACTGAGCGCTCCTGCTGAGCAGCTGCAGCGCTCTCCCGAACCCCGCTCCCACCCACCATGCCTCTAGTGCAGATTTACCCATCCGGAGGATCAGCGCAGCAATGAGTGCACGCGCTGCCTGCGGACAGGGTAACGGGGGCGGGCAGGCGAGGCCAGTGAAGCTGGCCAATGCGCGCAGCCCCAGCTATCAGCGTATATTAGAGATTTGTTGTAGTACTTAAGTGCTACAACATATCAATTTTTTTTACTTCATGACAGTGCCCATTAAAGTTTTAAGTTCTGCACAAATAATGTAAGTTCAAAAAACAGGTTACACATAATCAGCAGTTGACTATGTTAGGTCCACTGAAGTGAATGGGGCAGGTAAGAGTATGCTGAGATTTAAGGTTACATACCTTTTTATGTTGATAAACCCACATCTAGGCGAAATGTGCTGTGAATGGGCCCTTTGATGCATTTGACTATAAAGATAAGCATAACTTTTATAGTATTTATACAGAATAGTTACATTACAACAAGAAGGGTGTTTAAAACCAGTACAATATGAGCCCATAAATGCTATTGTTCCCACATTACACATTAAAGGAGATCTCCAGGATAGAAAAGCATATCCCTCTATTCAAATGATAGGGAATAAGTGTCAGAACGTAGGGGGTCTGACCACTGGGATCCACCGCAACCATCGCACAAAGCAATGGCTGATCCCCCCCCCCCCCTCAATGCACCTCTAAGGGACAGCCAGAGAGCTTCATTCGGGAATCTCCGGCTCTTCCATAGAGTTGCATGGACTGGGCGTGTCAGCCACCACTTAGTGCGGTGGTCAACATGTTCCATTTAGAAGGAGACCAAAGCATCATGCGGGAGCTCGTGGGGGTCCAACCGCTGGGATCCCAACAGATCTGACACTTATCCCCTATCCTTAGCATAGGTGAAATATTTCTATCCCAGAGTACTCCTCTAAGATCACAAAGGCAAAAGATAACACCTTCCTAAGCTGATCTTAAAGGGAATTACTTTAGATTGAATAACTTTACACTGGACTCAAGCTCCAAGGATTACGAAAGCATTGCTGCTTTCTCCCAAATACAGCACCGCGCCACATATTGTGTACGCTATAACAGCTCAGCCATGCTGACTTTAAATGGAAAAGACCTGCAATACCAGAAAACCCACGGAGAGATGGGACGCAGTTTCTGGACCAAAATAAAATGCTATGTTTTTCTAACCCCTTTAAATTCTTTATAAAAATATTAAGAAAATGATCCTTTTCTGGCCATGATTAGCTTCATCATAGTATTGTCTTTAAGTACTCAGTTTAGTCCAATGTAAAGTTTGTTAACTATGCATGAAACAAACATGTCATTATTAAAAAGGAGAACGAACCTGCCTTGGCATAGGCTACCAGTAGTTAAGTAGAAAACCACATCATTATATATATTACATAAATCTCTGGTGGCCACATATTCACATTCCATCCATTCACTCCGGTGGATGCCAAACTTGTCTGTCTAATTAGCATGCAACCGGCATCAGTGCCGATTACAGCCGCCCTAAATCACACAACCACAATGGATTTGTGGAGGGTTTGCTCCTTAACATAGTAAGAAATTCTGTTATGGATCGCAACGCTTAACATGTGACTGAGCCAGAGTTGAACACAAAGCCCCAGTGTGCTGCTGCATTGCCACTCATGTGTAGAATGAGTCAATGTTCCACTCAGCAGTCACTATATACAAACACAAGACCCAATTTTCCCATCCTGTCCTTTCTTATACCTTGTGTAACATTACATGCCCCACAGAGAACTTTCCAAATTGCTTAAACTTTACGTTTGCCTTTTGGGTGGAAAGGAGGAGGAAAAATAAACTTTACTACACGTTTTAACGTAAAGAATAACATGAGACGCGTTGGTTTGTGACGACTTTCGTGTTGACTTTCAGAAAAAAAAACAAAGCAGAGGTAACAATAACCAGGAACCTGAGGATTGTCCAAAAGCTGCTCCAGATAAAATACTTTTTCAGTGATATATATCTGAGCAGAGAGGTCAGCCGAGGAAAACGTATTGTCAGCCTAGGTTTGTAAGGAACGGGATCACAGTACTTGTAAAACATCCTCAAGAACAGAGTGAGAAGCTGGCTATGGGGAGAAGATGGAATAACCAAAGTCAATAGTACAAATCGAATATAAAAAGTATCGCTTTCATTTCTATAAATATACACAGCTTAAAAAGGGGCTTTAGGGAGACCACCGAATGACTGAAGTTTAAATAAAAGTTGCATTTAACTCTGAACATACATGTATTACTAAGTTCCTTTTTGAAGCAGCCAATACTGTTTTCTCCAAGATAAGCTCCAAAGAAGGACAAACTGAAGGACCAACTGTATTGTGGAAGTGGGTGAAATAGCCCTTGGCTAAAGCCAAGGGCTATTTCACCCACTTCCACAATACAGTTGGTCCTTCTTTGGTGACAGCAGGGATAAGAGGCCTGGAACATATCTTGGAGAGAACAGTAGGATAGTAAGTCTAAAATCACGTGTCCGATCCTTGTTTCCCCAAATTTTTGCAGGCTTCAAAAATAGATCTGGTCGCTACAGACATGAGATTGTTGACAGGATCGGTCTATGGTCAGCTATAATAACCACAAGACCAGGATGGGAGTAATTGGATTTTTATAAGTGACTATAGGTCTACGACAGAGTCATAAAAAGCAAACAGCCTCCATGTGCCAATTGAAAGGCTAGGTTCACAGTGAGGAATTAATTCTCTACGGAGATTCCGAGTGCGCCCTGGGGATTCCATCTAAAGAACGGTAGAGATCAGATTTTCAGCGGTGGAAAAATGCAGAGGATTGTGCAGCGAAATCCCATTGACAGCAATTGTATTCTGCTGCACCACAATTTCCAAGCTTAATTTCTATGCACAATTATGCTTGGAAATTCTGCAGTGTGAACCTAGCCCAATACTGACGCTGTCTTCTGAGACAGTTTCTGACCAGAGCCTATGTGCAGCTGCTACCTTTGCTTCATTCGGGCATAGAAGGGTCATTAAAACATAGCATTTGCTAGTCCCTACATGATGAATGGGATGATTCTATACAAAAATACAGTCATGGATCAGATTGCCGGTTATTCTATTGTTCAGTATTCTAAGGCTATTTTTGCATACATATTTGTCCATTCACCCCAGAGCACATATTTGTTCGGATATGTATAATGTATGAGTGGGTAGCCCTAACATACATCAGCCCATCTGGTTGTGATCACATTGGATAAGCTGGCCCGAGACCATGGCTGGGAGCCTCTGTACATATTTCTGTAACAGACTTCAGATCTGTCGGCCTTGTAGCAGCTCGTGATATGGGCCAAATAATCAGGGACCATGCAAAACTATAAACACGTCTCACCTTCCCTAGACCTGCTCTATGCCAGGAAGGCTTACACATACTGGGGCCCTTTTGGCTTTCTCTCTGGGATTTAATGACCTAGTTGGGAGCAAGTAAAGCTGTGATTAGTCTCCGGTAAAGCAGGTATTAACCATTCCAGCATCCTTAGAAAGGTGTTTCTGTAATCTCCTGGTAACCCGCAGATGTACTGTGTGCAGTATGTAGCTTTCTTCCGCTTACAAAGAACAACCCCTTCTATACACTGTCACTTCTTTACAGACTGACCTAAATACATTAAAAAAGTGTACAGGTCCCTATTGTTGCTGTATTGTAATGATAGTTTGCCTATAGGCCTAACCAAAGCCACATACCATATATCATAGTAAACTTTCAATGGTACATTACCTTTAAAAACAATTCTTGGAAAAAAAAGGAAAACATCCCTTTAGTGTTTGCAATAGAACACAAAGGTAGTGGCATCACACATGGGAAGTTATGTTTAATGCTGTTAAGATGTGTGTAGAGGGACTCTTGCCAGTAAAACCCACCTCAGCACTAATTATATGTAGTCATACATATCCATATTTCCATGTACATTGCATATTATTTCTTGGCTGTTCTTGTGTTGCCTATGAATTGGTCTGTGGGTTGCAGTAGTGCTGCTAAAAGTTTTAGATGTCATTAACAAATGGCCATCAAATTCCATTAGGTCAGTATCGTTATTGGGTTTAGTGGTTAGACAGGTAAAAGGGTTCACTGAGGCAAGTGGAGAACTCTTCTTCTTGTCAAGGCTTTGTATACTATCACCCCGTTAATTCCTCGTCTTTGAGGAGGGGGCTGGACTCCATTCCTTCCTGAGCACTGTTTTAAGGTGCCTATACACCTTAAAGTTGGCTGAACCCACCATCACTCTCAGGTTTGGCTTACTATCTAAGGTGTATAGTGGCCTCTTGAATGTCCACCAACATCATCTTTGGGCATGTTTGATTTTTGCTTACTGACTTTTTTTAGTTTTTTTGTTTTTTTGGGGGGGTGGGGGGGGGGGGGGGAGATAAACCAGCACCTGGGCAGTCTGGCTGTGGCTTACCCCTCCACATAGAGAACATGTGAATGTGTGGTCCTGCCAGACGTTTATGTATATAGGAAAGTCAGGGGAGATATAAGTGGCAGCAGAATAAACATTCAGCCCAATTGAAAATGTATGGGAAAATAAATGAATAAATAAAAGAAAAACAGTATCCCTCTTTTACAGACTTACATAAAATGAATAAAACTAACATTATATACAACTTATAGCAACAAGAAAACCTTTCTTAATAGAAACAAAAAGCCACTTGAAATAGAGAGAGGGTGAGGTTGTTCTGACTCACTTTGGTTACAGTCTACTTACACTCTCAATGTATTCTCAAAGGGCGAAGCCTCAGGTTATACAAGGGTTTCCGCCATATCCCTATAGATCACTGACTAACACCCTTAGGTTTATTCAAGGACTAAATATATCATTCATAGCTGCAGCCACAAAAAATATTTTTTCACACCCGAGGTACACAATTGTTTGATAAGAAACCAATCCCCCAGTCTCCGGCCACATCATGTAGTTAATAATTAATACCCGCTCGGCCTGTGTGCCCACACGTTTTGTTTAGGGCTGAGGTGCGTCCGATTTCCCTCAGATTCCACCTATGCCAGGATGAGCTCAGCTTGATAGTATTTGCACCAATGCCCCACTGCCTCTTATCACAGCACATTAGTTATGATCTTGACACAATTTGGCAGGCTGCTAATCTCAGACAAGTCTTTTTTTTTTCTTTTAAAGCAATGGGTGTTGGCATTTCTTTCTTTAAAAGATAAGAAAGGAATCTTATTTGTTAATACACAGACGGCCATGTACTTCTTCACTTTCAGACTGTCTGGTATCATCAGTGTTATAAATATTAGCCAGCATTTACCTTAGAAAGAATTGTAAAAGTTACAAAGTTACAAAGTGTGCACGCTTCAATAGACATGTACAAAATTTAATATTAAATATTGATAAATATAAATGTGTGTATATAAATCAATGGGGCCCATGCACAGATGAGTCAGCAGGCATATTGATGACTTATCTGTACCATGGAAGGCACAATCATAATGCAAACCCTACCTATGTTTGTAATAAAGATTAAAGACTACCTGTCACAAAACTAAAAACTTTTAATATATTGTTCCTTAAGTAATTATAAGACACTTTGCTATTTACTTGCTATTAAAATTCTCAACATTTATATGTTTTTAATGGGATTGAAAAAACGGCCAATAGGTGGCTCTGTTCCCTGATGCAAGTCAAATAGTTAGTTTGGTCTCCTCCTGGCCTGGCAGGAGACCAAACTCAGGAAGTGCATGTGGGGCTTGGCGAGGCACAACTCTTGCAGGCTTCAGTGACATTGGGTCTGCTGGGAAATGCCCAATTTCTCTTGCCGGGAATGCACACAAGCAAGGGGAAAGGTATGATACATAGCTTTTTAAAGCTCAGAAATATTTTTTTTTTAAGGGCAGGAGGGGTGTTAGGAGTAATTAGGGAATATAATCTGAGTTTGTTTAGAAAATACGGTTTGATGACAGGTATTCTGTAAATCACAGCCTGTGCTTTGCTCATTAGTCTTTATTCATACAATACTGGAAAAGTGATTGTCAGTTTATCTTAGCAATATAAAAAAATCCACCTTTTTTAGGGTCACACACATCACATCCGCGACTGCAGAGCGAGTTCCCTGCTATGGCCAGGTAGCTTTATCAGCTTGTGACTGTCGGCAGGAATGCCTCCGCTACGAGCAGAGAAACAGAGCTACAGGGAGCACATCTGCAGCATCAAATATGAAGGGGACTTGCTATGTGTGACCCTATCCTTATAAGGATTATCCAAAGTCCTAAAAAAAACTTAGCTAGCTGTCTTCTTCCAAAAACAGTGCCACTCCTGTCCTTAGTTTGTGTAGGATATTGCACCTCAGTTATATTGAAGTGAAGCAGAGTTGTAATCCAATACACAACCTGAAGCCATGCAAGCAGACCTGTATCCATGGAAACAGACTACAAGCAAACTCTGATCCTGTAGTCGGACTCTCATCTGCCCCCTACTTATGACCAACTTACATTTGGCTATTTAGAGATAAAGTTTGGGGACGGATAGATGGTAATAGAATTGGAGAATCAGACTACACAGATTTAGTTTGTCTTCTGTTACCACAGAAACATGGTCTGAACTGGAGCTGTTGACACAAAATGATAGGGGATCTTTTTTGCAAAAAAGATCCTCTTTGCGTTAAAATTTTTAACGTGCCAGACAAATTAATGTATTGGTTGCGATTGCGGACCGTTCCTTTTTAAAGTAATGGGAGTTATAGGAATATGTGGAGACCAAAAACAAACAGAATTGTCTGGATCCTACCGATTACATCATATTCTACTATATTTATATTGATTAGGTCTTAAAATAGTTGAAATGTTAACAAATGGTCTGTAAAAGCTTCATTTTGCGAGGGCACTGGAAGTCAGACTTCCACATTCCAGTCCACCGACTTCCCAACACAAAAATGTGAATGATTAATGTTCTCCACTTACAAATCTCAAGATTTACCATTACCGCAGTCTTATCAGTCTGAAAAGTCAAGTGAAAAGAAAAAAAAAAAGTTAATTTTGTACAAAATACAGAGCGGAGAAATTAAATGGAAGATTACCCATAAATTCATCCTTTGGGGCTTGTTTCAGATGCAGAGCTTAAACTTGACCTTTCAGAGCACAAATTAAAGGCTGTAAAATCCAGACCGAGTTACATGGAGCACAATGGAATGTTTAAACAAAAGGAAATCCTTGATTTCCAATTTAAAAAAAAAAAAATGGACAAACAGCTGTGACCTCCGAGCTGCACAGTGGCTGATTTCTGCCCAGAAGGCACGACAAAAGAAAGAAGTTCATAATCAGTTCTTATAAAGTTAGGAGCCTGCATGTAACTGAGGCTAATCCAACAAAAACATACTAAGCACCAAAGAAAAAAAATTAAGCCATTTTGCACGTACAACCAAAAATAAATAAATAAAATAGATAAAAATAGGTCTACATATAAACTCAGGTTATAATAAGATTATCTCCACAACTCAATGGCCTGATGCTGCTGCAATATAATAAGGTTTTCTATTCTCATTGAAATAGCATAGATCCCTGGTAACCGATATGGGTCTGTGTAAGGGTCCCATGGGTGGTGGTGTAAAATTACAGAGTTACTAATCTATATTGCACAACATAACAAAAACATGGCCGATTCTTCCAAATACATTGCCAAACCTACCCACAGGTTGTGTGCACCATTAAAGTTCAGCTCCATTCACTTCAGTGGTGCTGTACAGTAATGGCAGACCATATGCATGGAGACTAAAGATAAGAAGTGGTTTTTGGAAAACAGTAGCAACGTTATTATAACACTGTAACATCCCCTTAAAAATCCACAGTAACAAGAGGCTATAGAATGTGTCAGCATCTAGCTGAAAAGGACATGAGAAGATGGATTGTGAGGCTATGCTCACACATCCGGAATGTCCACACAGATTTTTGTGCGGACATACCGCAGTCTGCTGGCGCAGGCATAATATGCTGCACAGGAATGTGCCGTCTCATAGACTGTAATGCATTCTGCGCATGCGCAATGCGCATTTGGTAGAAAGAATGGACAGGTTCATTCTTTCTATATCCAGACACGGAAATCGGAAATTCCGCC
The DNA here is from genome assembly GCF_029499605.1 of Hyla sarda. NCBI lineage: Eukaryota > Metazoa > Chordata > Amphibia > Anura > Hylidae > Hyla > Hyla sarda. The sequence continues at coordinate 91,776,120 of NC_079194.1, read as the reverse complement.
ATGAATACAATCTGACTCTGCTGCTGGGGAATCTCCAGCAGAATTCCACACGGAAATTCTGGATGCGTGAACAAGGCCTTAAGAGAACACTTCTAGTCAGCTGCCTCCAACCAGAAACCATTGAATGCTGTATTGCTTCTAGGGAAGAATAGCTCATGGGTGGGTGAAAACATTGGTTACACAAATGTAAATTGTACCAGTACACATGCAATAGCTGTCCCTGACAAATATGCATTCTTTAGCCAAACATTCACATGTTCTGAGTGGAGAGGAGGGGTAAGCCTATGCCGGATTCCTCTGGGGCTCCTCATCTCTCCAAGAACAATAGTACTGGGCAGGAGAAAGCCAACATGCCTGATGCTTCTTAGCCATCTGTTGGGGGGGAAGAGGTGGAAGGCCCCCCAGACATATGATGGTTGGTCAGTCCCCCCAAAATCAGTACAATTGGATGACTTTTTTTAAATATGTTTTGCCCCCTCCCCCCCCAATCCAGGTTGTCACTTGGTTGCTACTGCACCTTTCGAATGGCAACAATTCCCAAAAAATTGGGGACTAGTTAACAAGAAGGAAATCAAAATAAACCAATAGTCCGATATTAACCACTACAGTCATATATATATAGCACAGATCTACACCCTTCACTTCTGTGTTAAGATCTTTAGATAAGACTGTAATATATTTGTATAAGGAAAATATCTAGGCAGAAATAGAAGGAAAAGTGTTAGGACAGAAATAATGGTTTTCTGAAGCACATCACACCCAACATTGCATTTTTGTTATTTGCTCTTGAAAGGTGTAACTGGAATGCAGTTTATCGAAGTCATTGAGAAAACTACTGTGCTTTCTGTGCCAGTGACACAGGGTGTGCCAAAAGCCTTTATCGAAGTTCACTCCCACCATACAAACAAAGGAGGTCTTACTCAGACGCAATGACAAACAGCCAAAGGTTGAAGAAAAGCTCATGTGAAGGCCACATTCCAGACCAGAGCTCGGCTCATCCCAGAACTGTCAAAGATCCAAACACACCAGGATTTATGACAACTCTGGTACTACACAATACTATACAATGGAAGTCTCAGCACTGTGTGGATTCTTATTAATCCCTATGGTGAAGGGGTGTGAAATCCCTGTATTTAGGGTGGATAAAGGGTCAACAAGTAGTGTACCCCATTTTTATAAATTTTTATATCAGTAAAGGAGGAAGAATAGCAAAAACTAATACATTGATGAGAAAATTTTGGAGACCAAGATGCCCCCTCCCATAGACTTGCATTTAGGGGGCATGGCCGGGACGTCATGAGCCTCCGGCACTGCACCAGACACTCTAAACAAACGCGCAGCAGGGAGTTCACTGGGGTCCCCAGCGGCGGGATCCCCCATGATCAGACATCTTATCCCCTATCCTTTGTATAGGGAATAAGATGTCTAGGGGCGAAGTGCCCCTTTAAGCATTTTGAAGGAATCTTGGACCATGATTGCACAACACAGAAGTAGAGGGCTGTGGAGCACATACCCCTTCAAGACATGGATAGATAAATGCTATCTAGTAAGAATGCTTCCTTTACAGGGACCAAGTCCTGACCATATAGACCATAATTTTACAGCAACAGTCTAGAATTAAAAAATTATCAAAGGTTTCCTATAAACATAGGGGGGTGAATCACTTGTTATATCAATCGGTAAAACCATGTAAAAAAAAAAAAAAAAAAAAAAAAAATAACACCTGAAACAAGTAAATAACCTGATTCAACCTAAAACAAATGCTACAACATCTAATGGGTCACATGAGTTTATAGGTGTCCTGCTTGTACCAGCCAAAATAAAGTGCTGTAGTCTTATTCCGAGTGACTTACAATGTTAGGGGATTTAAAGTAAGTTCATTTGAAATTTGTGTTAACTGGCTTAAAAAGTGACAAGACTTTGAGACTCGAAAATCTTGGCTCATATGATTTCTTATGAGTAACTTGGTAACAAAGACAATTCAAAAGCATTTCCCATCTCTGACCTGAAAAATCACAGAGTTTTTCTGGAGCACCTCTCAGCAAGGGCTCAACTAACTTTTCGCCCTGCCAGTAAAAGATTAATGTGCAAGGTTGTGTCATGGAACGTGGGAAATTCGGGACGATTATGATTTCTCTGTTAATACAGCAGAACCAACATACCACACGAGATGGGGTGTTAGATACCTTTATATCAAGATGTAAATGGAAAACTAAAATGCACATTTAAGCAATTCATCCATGAAGATATGCACATGAACTGGAATGAGCTCAAATAGGTTTTACATTAACAGAAAAGATTGTCTAATATTACAGAAGAGGTAGTGTTCCAACACAAACTAAACCGACAAGTGACTACGGGGGGATGGGAGGTTATGTATTAATAGTATTATGACCCCTTAGATGTTAGTCATTATAAAGGTTTCCAATCATATTGACTATGCCATGCAGAATACATTTTTTTTCCAAAGTACAGTCCACTGTGATATGAAATACAAGAATAGGATAAACATATATTCACTATACATAAGTGTAAACTCCTGGCTAGAAATTATTGAATCTCATTTTGGGTTCAATTCTGGGAATTTCAGAGTAGTTTTGGATTCAGAACCCAATTCAAAAAGGAAGTACATACAAAAGCAGGCACGCCTGTCAAAGACTGGAGTCCCTGATCCAGTACTGTACCTGGAGCAGCTGGTCTGGATGCAGGGAACCTAGCCCAGCAATTTTAGTGGAATAAATACATCATCACTACTTACCTTAGTGTGGTGTCCCGGTAACGGATTGCATCCGTTACCTTGTGGTGAGGTCCCAAAGTCAGAGTCCCTAGGTACCGGTGGGGTCCTCATCAATAGTTAGCCCCTTGTCACCCCTTTAATAGTTAAAATTATTCAAATTCAATGTGTAAATATGTGAATAAAGTATACTTACCATGTTGTAGTGTCGCAGGACCTGCGGGTCATGTGATGCGTTCCAAAACTCTATGGTTTCTGGTTCAAGGACCTTTGGAGGAAGTCAGGTGATCGCCCACCATGCATTGTAACGGTGAGACAGCTAACATGGACCAATCCAAAACGGCACTGCCCCTGCCCATATAAGGGATCGGCGGCCATTACTCGCTCTCTTTCATCGTGGGCTGCTGATGGAGGAGGACCTGCGCAGCTGTCATCAGCAGTGACTAGGCCCAAGCATTACGGCAACGGCCATCTTTACAAAACTGAGTTATCTCAATCCCTATTAACTCCGCAAGATCACCGGACCTAAATAGACCCCTAAATCTGGACTGATCTCTGCATCAATCCTAATTCTAATAATCCTTTGGATAAGTCAATGGTCCTCGGCATCTGTCAATCACTGCCGTGCTGTATAGAGACTGTATTGCTAAGACTGTTGCTGTTAATTGGATGTACCGCAAGTACCTCAGTAAAGTTTATGCAAGTTCAAGTTCATCTCTATTGTGGACCTTCATTCATTTAAGCACGCACCTATCATTTCTGGGAAGGGTGGCGATAGGCCGAAGATTTACCTCAGTGTATTAACCCTCACCCTAGCGTCATGAGTGATAGGGGTTAAATTGACCCCTCATATACCGAAGCAACACCCCAACTACACTACACCCCGAGGCAGCTACCACATTAGGATAACAAACCCGATTTTTGTGAAATTCAGACAATCATTTGCTCAGTTCTACTCCAGGGATCTAGTATAACATCTGTAATGGAACCTCCTACCTACTATGATCTATATAAAAACTGGTGTCTTTCTAAAAAGAGGGCATCTAGACCCCTTAAAAACCAGAGTCTGGATGCTAAAGCTACCTCTAGTCATGTCAGCAAAAGGAGACATTAAAAATACAATACGAACGTAGCCCCTTTTCACTCCTGTGCTGAAATGGCCCAGCTGTTGATCTCCCATGGCCCCATGGTCATAGGGTGCTTGCATGTCTTAAATCCATTTGTTTTCCCTTAAACACAACAAATATTGTATATACCTCAGAAGCAGCCATTATCCAGCTGGTGGGCCAAATGTTATTTGACATCTTACAGATAGATCACTGAAACAAAACAAATGTATAAATCTAACTAAACATGACTTGCTCTAAAAAAAAAAAAAAAAAATGTAAAAAATCTTACAAAAAAAGAAAAAAATTTGCAACAGCTCATGCTTGACCATTAGCGACTGTGCATGAAAAAAGGACCATGGATTCTGCAATTGCATACTGTATTTGTATAAAAATGTATAAAACCAAAATTTAAGTTAAAAAATATAAAAAAAGAAAAGCTTTAGATCCTATCCCTTATACTGTACCTGGCTCCTTTCATTCCCAATTATAAATGTGTCACAGTATACTCACATACACTTACCGTACCTTGAGTTGGACACAGAACTGCTTGTAATACTATATGAGATGCTATAAATAAAGCCTAATGAATGCTGCAAATAGCCGAGTATAACCCCTGGCAACCAATAACTATTACTATAGTAAACTGTCTGTGAGAAGTCAGGATAATGAGGCCACATCATACGAGCGCTGAATAAGCCAATAAACCTATCACAACTTGCATTGCAGACAGATTACTAACAGCATGAAAGCCCCTAGGTTTCTAGTATGCCTGAACCGGGAACATTACTAGTAAAACCCCTTCATTTTCTGAAACACTCATGACAGGAACCAGCTTGTAAGGAAATGATTGAAACGCGTTACTCCAGTAAATTACTAATATGGTCTGTATATTACATACTGTAAAAATCTGTATTTATTACAACATACCAGGAATTAACTAAATAAAGTAAAAGAGTGAGGCTAGGATATGCTTTATTTTATAAAAGCACAGTGAGCAGAAAGTAAAAAAGGATGCACTCACCGTGTACACTTGCTAGAAGAAATTTATTTGATAGCAGCACGGCACAGTACAGCAGGTAGATACAGAGGAGCGACCCGCGAGGTCGCTCCTCTGTATCTACCCGCTGTACTATGCCATTCTGTTATTGAATACATTTCTTCTAGCAAGTGTATATGGGTGAGTGCATCCTTTTTTACTTTCTGCTCACTGTGCTTTTATAAAATAAAGTACTCAGGAATTTTTTCCAAAGAAAATTATTATAATTTTTAATTCGAAATACGTAGATGATGCAACTTAGTAAATGTACCCTTTCTGACAGATCATAGAGTGCTGATTACCTCAATGATCACTGAAAGAAAGGCTCCCAATTGTGCTGCTTAGTGCTGTGCCTGTTGGCAAACATGTGGTGGATAGATTCATAGAAAGTATCAAAGATTTTCTATGAATCCGTACACTGCATGCTTCACTCTCTGAGGAAAGAGAAGCTGATCAGAAACAGAGGGACGCAGCCCCCTGAAGAGCAATTTTGCCCCTTTGTGTCAGCAATTTGCGGGGATCTGTCATTTAAACAAAACCTCTGAAACATCACAGAGGCATATAAAAGTTTTGATCAGTCAAGGTCTGGCTGTTCAGATCCCCACCGATTAGAACGAGCGGGAAGAAGTGCACAATTGTGATCTTGTTTCAATCACTGTCCAGTTGGTAGAGAAAGGCTCCATAGAATAATAAACATAGTCTCGTGCAGCTGGACGGAGATCGCAGCAACCTGATTTGTGAGGGTCCGAACACCCAGACTTTGACATGTCTCTGTGACAGGGATACTTAAACTGTACCCGCACCAATCAGAACTTTTCACATATCACTAGGACATATCAGGAGTTTTGAAGAATGACAGGTTCACTTTAACTCCCAAAGATCACAATGGGTCACATGCATATACCACCTATGATATTTGCATCACATCAACAAATCTAAGGAAAAAAAAAATGTTCAAAGGGGTACTCTGCCGAAATACATCTTATCCCCCATCCAAAGGATACGAAATAAGAGGTCTGATCGTGGGGGTCCCGCCGCTGGGGACCCCTGTGATCTCTAGGCTGGCAGCAGCGTCCGCAACAGGGAATCTTGGAGCTTCCGTGTTCATGACGTCATGCCACGCCCCCCTCCATTTATGTCTATGGGAGGGGGTGTGACAGCTACTACATAATCTTCACGCCGCCTCCTATAGACATGAATGGAGGGGGCGTGGTGGCTGTAATCGCCAGTTATCCAGCACGGAGCGGAGTTCGTTCAGTGCACGGATGACTAGGGTGCCACGCTGGAAATCACGGGGGTCCCCAGCAGCAGCCGCGATCAGGCATCTTATCCTCCATCCTTTGGATAGAGGATAAGATGTTTTTCAGTGGAGTACTCCTTAAAATAATACTTCTAGGCAAAAGCAAAGCTTTGATTTTACACCTTAGTGTATTTCTCATACTTCATGTAGCTGTCTGAGATCTAGCATTATCATATTAGAGCTCTGCTCTGTCACGTAGAGTGGGTCAAACAAGACATTTAAGGCTCCTGCTCTTAAAAGAAGAAGTTTGAATAAGAGTGTGGTAGCCCAGTACAGAAGGTGCCCTTCTGTATCCCTGCCAGTCCTATCGGGCAGATTCAGTCAATGTCCCCTGGCCCCACACTCCTCAGAACTCTCTCTACCATATTAAGTTATGTATGGGTTGATGCAATGTTATGTAATGTATTATGTTATTGTGCCTTTAAACACTGTTGCTAAGGACTATGTTAACAAGGGGAGGTATGCAAGGTGAACCAGGTGACTTATCTGGCCAATGGTATATCTAAATTGCTACCAGACCTAGCTGGTAGGAGCTAGCCTAGTTCAGTTGTAGCTGAGGTACAGTGAAGTGAAGAGCTGAGGAGTTTGTCTGTGTGATCCAGAAGGAGGCCTCAGGCCTAGTCCTGCAACCACGCATCTACTGCAAGTTAATCCCTGCAGGTGAAAGTCAAACCCTGGCAGTAAGCACAAATACAGGGGAGAAGTCCAGTCAAGATAGTCAAGTGTCATTTATCAAAGTCAGCATGGGTTGCATAAGTCAGTTCAAGTCCACTACATGTCCCAGTAAGCCTATAAGCTTCCTAAAGTTCACCGTGCATCTCCTTGGGCCTGAACTGAGCTGTAAAGACTTTAACATCTTGTCTGCCTCTTTAAAAAGCCATTGTTCCGTAACCTTGCCTTGGAGTGATCATTTACTCCGCGCCTGGCCCAGGAATCATCGGCTATACTTCGGGTGGTGAATTAGGTAAACCACGACCTGGCGTCATGAACACAAAGGGTTAATGCCATCTTCCCTAAGGGTTAATAATATCTGCCCTACTATACCCATCACCACAAAAGTTTATAGGGAAATGCTGATACAGTAAAACACAAGCAAACTATAAAAGCATATAAAAAAATATATTTTGTTGAAAGTTCTTTAAAACGGGAGTTAAAAAATCCAAATGTATTTATTACAGCTATACTTTGTATGACTCGTTCCAGTTTCCATTTACATTACATATACAGAAGCTCATAACTAACAAAAAATAAAAAATAAAATCTTCTGGCAAGACGAAACAATAAAACTGAACAAATGTGTACCTTGTTTTTTTTTTGCTGTTCCTCTACAGACCGGTACATTGTGCATATTTCTGTTTTGTACATTTGGGAAGCTGCTCACCGTCAAGGAAATGTGATTTTTATGACAGATTGTTAGCACAGTATTATAGGGCCTGAGTTTCGCATACATAGGAAGTGAGCAAAAGAAGTTCAGCAAATAGATCGGAGCAGTATGGATTTAAGGTCTGGCCTGAGACTACTGAAGATGTACTCTGTAAAGTCACTGAGGACAAGTCATCTACACAAACTATTTTATATGTTACACATACTCACTCACGAGAAAAAGGTTTGTGAATAGTCGTAACACAGACTCATAAAATTTGCAGCATCATAACTCACGTCACAAACCAGACGGCATATTCCCCTCATTGACTCCAAACCATAAATTAAAAGAAAAGAAAAAAAAGGGGGGGGGGGGCTCATTTTTTAAGATTTACCTTTGACAAACAAGGTAGGGCAGCTGGGTAGGTAAACTATCCATCGCCTCTGGATGGGCTTCTTCAATCGCTATCAAAGATTTTATTTATAAAAAAAAAAATATAATTTACCTGATCGTATATCATGAATGACACTGTATTAAAAAATTGTATGCTATAGGGAAAGACACAATGGATGGGTTCCCAAGAAGCTGGAAACCCAAGTCTAATTTATTGAGGCTTCTGGAATACAGGTAACCACCAAAACCAATCAGTGGCCTCAGTGGTGATGCTTAGTACTCAACTGTATGTGGGGTCACCACCGAGGCTGCGGAAGTCACATGACACCAGAGTGCCAACCTCATCTCCCCCCTGTGTCTGTCATTACTGTTCCCTCATCTTCTCCTTGTTACTATTGACACACAGAGGGGGAGACAAGGAGACCGTAAACTCAAGCGCTGTACATCCATCAGTTAAAGGTGTACTCCGGCGCTAAGACATCTTATCCCCTATCCAAAGGATAGGGGATAAGATGCCTGATCATGGGGTTCCCGCCGTTGGGGACCCAGTGATCTTTCACGCAGCATCCAGTTACCATCAGCCCCCGGAGCATGTTCACTCCGGGTCTGATGACTGGCGATCACGGGGCCGGAGCATTGTGACGTCACGGATTCACCCAAGTGTGACGTCACGCTCCACCCCATAGGCTTGCTTTGAGGGGGCGGAGCGTGATGTCACATGGGGGCGGAGCCTTGACATAACAATGCTCCGGCCCCGTGATCGCCAGTCATCAGACCCGGAGCAAACATGCTCCGGGGGCTGATGGTAACGGGGTGTTGCGTGAAAGATCACAGGGGTCCCCAGCGGCAAGACCCCCACGATCAGGCATCTTATCTCCTATCCTTTGGATAGGGGATAAGATGTCTTAGCGCCGGAGTACCCCTTTAAGGCAGGAAGGGGTGGGGAAGGGAGGAGTTATTCATCACTGACTCAGCACTGCCTCCCTGAAAAAGCTCTGAGCATGAGCTGACAGAATCCCTTTAAATTCCATTATATATGTACATAGAGAGCAAGCAGCTGGCAAAATGATAGATGGGAGGTATGTATCAGTGACTTAAGACTGGAGTTTGGGTCCAGGTTTTGGGACTGACTGAAGGTTCTGGACAAAGTCACTTCTGGTGCGTATAGAAGTCCTGAACATGTTCTCACAGAGCAGCAGAGGAGATGCTCTGAAGCTAAGATCAGCTTGTCTGTGGTATGTTGGATACTGACACAGTGCACCAAAAACACTGACTTTGGGACTGAACATGCCAAATTATGGGTGAGAAGCTCAGACGTTTAGGTTTATGTAAAAAAACCTGATGAAGGGGATTTATGTTTCTGTTATACTACATATGGAACCGATTGCTATATGTTTATTTGTTACAATAAACCAAAGACTACTAAACTGTGATGCCTACCTGTTTGGGTCTGTTTGTAGGGTCCCATTCTACAATATATCCATTAATAATATACATAAAGATACGGTAGTTAAGGGGCCCATTTCCATCTTTTCTGGAGGTAATAATACAGCAACTACTTAAAGCCTTAGATATTTTCCAGGGCTTTTGGATACAAAGGAAAAAAAAGTCTCAGGTGTCTTCGGTCATGAATCTGACTAAAGTGATTAATCTTTATCCAGAAGTCTGGGAGATGTAATTCCACCACAGCAGATAAGACACAGCTCTCACACCAGTCAGCCATATCAGCAACAAATCACACATGGCGGCAATTGTGTCATCACAATCTCCAAAATTGTACACTACACCACCCAAACCATAAGCAGCTGATGAAAAGGGCCCGGTTATCAGACTGCGGTTTACTATGACATCACAGGGGTCTCTGCTTTCAGTTTTGGGAGAGACATCGAGTCATCATATTCTCTTGATAAAACATGAAGTCTTGTAATTTATGGCAATGTTAGGATATGTGAGAAAAGAACATTTAGCTCTAGGAAAACACATGTTGACCACATCACTCGATGTCTGCAACAATAGAAACTTTGATCCCTCGATGACTAAAAGGATTTCAATGTAGCCAAATCTAAGATTTAGTGGACAGCTTCCAAGTTATGAGGTTCTGGGGACCATTACTTCGAAAACAGGCTCTCAAGGTCTCATTGGGTTAGGATTTCCCGTGAATACTGATCATTACATTTCCCCCACACACACTTTTCCAGAGGAAAGAAACGACATTTTTGCAGCCATACATCAGTAGAACGTGGTCTCATAATGATCAGCTGCATTGATCATGTGATCACTGCCATGTTCTTTAGATTTTGGTGGTGGCACTGTGGGTGGAAATTGGGCTACTATATCATTATGTACCATAGCTGGGTAGCAGCAATCATATAACACCAAAAACTTGTACAGGCATCTAAATAATTAAGATATTCAAATGTTATTGTTATACAATCATTTCAAAAGCATTTAGGAAAAAAAAAACATGCACAAAACACACAAGGACACACCTGGAGGTCCTGTCTAAACCCCTGCCCAAAGAAAAGTAAGTATCTCCATTCCTAAAGTGCGAAATGGTAATGTCACAGGTATTGCCGAATAGAATACAGTGATCCCTCAACTTACAATGGCCTCAACATACAATAGTTTCAACATACAATGGTCTTTTCTGGACCATCGTAAGTTGAAACCAGACTCAATATACAATGTTGTGGACCGTCCAGATCTTTGAAACGTGTCAATGGCCGGAAGAACTGACCAATCTGAATGGGCAATTTACTGGTAAAACACCTGTATTACTGAAGCGTATGCACTGACTGGTGTCTGGTAGCGCCCCCTACAGTACAGGGCGGTATTACATGTTCTGTACACTTTACCTGTACCAGCGTTAGCACCAGGTGAGGGCGACTCCATGTTACTTTTTTAGGACATTTTGTTTACTGTACAGGACCCCGGATAAGCTCATGTCCTCTACATAGACCAGTGTTTCCCAAGCAGGGAGCCCCCAGCTGTTGCAAAACTACAACTCCCAGAATGCCCGGACAGCCTTTGGCTGTCCGGGCATGCTGGGAGTTGTAGTTTTGCAACAGCTGGAGGCACCCTGCTTGGAAAACACTTACATAGACCGTGATTTACAGCTCCCAGCAGATCTTTTCTTTAATCCTCACTTTTTTTCTATTTTTGGATGACATTTTGGTGCCTTTAGAACCAATTACCAGGTTTCCATAGAGTTATGGTCTCAACGTACAATGGTTTCAACATACAATGGTTTCTACATACAATAGTCGTCCCAGAACCAATTAATATTGTAACTTGAGGGACCACTGTATCTGCATTCCTAAAGTGCAAAATGGTAATGTCACAGCGATTGCCGAATAGAATATGGTTACAGATTTGGATCAAATTAAATAATGATGAATCAGTTATACAAGAGTCATAGTCATTGCCGGCAGGTGCATGATACAGAATAAAACAACTACATATACATTAGTACTCCCCCTTGGGGTTTCCCAGGTTCCGTATGTATTACAGCCGCTGTGTATGTATTATGTATATAATTATGTATGTACAGTATAAAATCACTTCTATACATGCAAAACACAATGCATAAAAAACATACAGAACAAACCAGGAGAACCCCAAGGGGAGATGCTAATGTATATATGTATTTGTTTCATCCTGTATCATGCACCTGCCCTATATACAGCTATGTAGATGTGGCAGTGATTATGACTGTTGTGTAACTAAAGAAGGATTATTTAATGGGCTTAAAATCGGTAAACATATTCTATTTGGCAATTGCTGTGACATGACCATTCTGCACTTTAGAAATGCAGCTACTTACATTTCATTGGGCAGTGGTTTGGATAGGACCTGAATGTGTGTCTCTGTGTTCAGACAACTCATTTAAAAGCTTTTATATAGGATTGTATAAGAATAAAGGATATTTTAATTATTTTGATGTCTGTACAAGTTTTTTTTTTAGCAAGTTACTTCTGTTTGAGGAGGAGGAGGGGATGTTTCGTTCCAAGGCGGAATGCTCACCCAACAAGCAATAACCGGACAGGCTGAGCTAGTAACAGCAAGAGACCCTCTTATAGAAGCAAGTACTCCACAGGGTACCCCCATCTATGATGTCCGTATACCCTAATAAGTCATATGAAAAGGTGTTGTCCTCATAATATCGTTAGTGTAACTAGTTATTCATGTTATTTAGGAGTCTGCGATAGCTGGGATATTGGGGTCCAACAAAGATGGTCATTGAAAGTCCTAGCAGCTGATACCATGTGATCAGCTCAACTGATCCTGTCGTACATGAAATCATTTGCACAAAATGGACAATCGATTTCCCATCAGCAGGACCTGATCATTGTATTAACCCCTTAAGGACCCAGCCATTTTACACCTCAGGACCCGGCCATTTTTTGCAATTCTGACCACTGTCACTTTAAACATTAATAACTCTGGAATGCTTTTAGTTATCATTCTGATTCCGAGACAGTTTTTTCGTGACATATTCTACTTTAACATAGTGGTAAAATTTTGTGATATCTTGCATCCTTTCTTGGTGAAAAATCCCAAAATTTTATGAAAAATTTGAAAATTTTGCATTTTTCTAACTTTGAAGCTCTCTGCTTGTAAGGAAAATGGATATTCCAAATATTTTTTTTTTTATTCACATATACAATATGTCTATTTTATGTTTGCATCATAAAATTTACGTGTTTTTACTTTTGGAAGTCACCAGAGGGCTTCAAAGTTCAGCAGCAATTTTCCAATTTTTCACAAAATTTCCAAACTCACAATTTTTCATGGACCAGTTCAGGTTTGAAGTGGATTTGAAGGGTCTTCATATTAGAAATACCCCACAAATGACCCCATTATAAAAACTGCACCCCCCAAAGTATTCAAAATGACATTTAGTCCGTGTTTTAACCCTTTAGGTGTTTCACAGGAATAACAGCAAAGTGAAGGAGAAAATTCACAATCTCCATTTTTTACACTCGCATGTTCGTGTAGACACAATTTTTGAATTTTTACAAGGGGAAAAAGGAGAAAATGTATACTTATATTTGTAGCCCAATTTCTCTCGAGTAAGCACATACCTCATATGTCTATGTAAAGTGTTCGGCGGGCGCAGTAGAGGGCTCAGAAGCGAAGGAGCAACAAGGGGATTTTGGAGAGTACGTTTTTTTGAAATGGTTTTTGGGAGGCATGTTGCATTTAGGAAGCCCCTATGGTGTCAGAACAGCAAAAATCCCCCACATGGCATACCATTTTGGAAACTAGACCCCTTGAGGTACGTAACAAGGAATAAAGTGAGCCTTAATACCTCACAGGGGTTTCACGACTTTTGCATATGTAAAAAAATAAAAATAAAATTTCAGTAAAATGTGTTTCCCCCGAAATTTCACATTTTTGCAAGGGTTAATAGCAGAAAATACCCCCCAAACATTGTAACCCCATCTCTTCTGAGTATTAAGGTACCCCATAAGTTGACCTGAGGTGTACTATGGGTGAACTACAATGCTCAGAAGAGAAGGAGTCATATTTGGCTTTTTGAGAGCAAATTTTGCTCGGGGGCATGTCGCATTTAGGAAGCCCCTATGGTGCCAGGACAGCAAAAAAAAAAAACACATGGCATACCATTTTGGAAACTAGACCCCTTGTGAAACGTAACAAGAAATAAAGTGAGCCTTAATACCCCACAGGGGTTTCACGACTTTTGCATACGTTAAAAAAAAAAAAAAAAAACACTAAAATGTGTGTTTCCCCCCAAATTTCTCATTTTTGCAAGGGTTAATAGCAGAAAATACCCCCCAAAATTTGTAACCACATCTCTTCTGAGTATGGAGGTACCCCATAAGTTGACCTGAAGTGCACTACGGGCGAACTACAATGCTCAGAAGAGAAGGAGTCATATTTGGCTTTTTGAGAGCAAATTTTGCTCGGGGGGCATGTCGCATTTAGGAAGCCCCTATGGTGCCAGGACAGCAAAATAACCCCCACATGGCATACCATTTTGGAAACTAGACCCCTTGAGGAACGTAACAAGGCATAAAATGAGCATTTACCCCCCACTGGTGTCTGTCATATCTTTGGAACAGTGGGCTGTACAACATTTTTAATTTGCACAGCCCACTCTTCCAAAGATCTGTCAGACACCAGTGGGGTGTAAATTCTCACTGCATCCCTCATTACATTCCGTGAGGGGTGTAGTTTCCGAAATGGGGTCACATGTGGGGTTTTGTTTTTTTTGCGTTTGTCAAAACCGCTGTAACAATCAGCCACCCCTGTGCAAATCACCTCAAATGTACATGGCGCACTCTCCCTTCTGGGCCTTGTTGTGCACCCCCAGAACACTTTACGCCTACATATGGGGTATCTCCGTACTCTGGAGAAATTGCGTTACAAATTTTGTGGGGCTTTTTTCCCCTTTACCTCTTGTCAAAATGAAAAGTATAGGGCAACACCAGCATGTTAGTGTAAAACTGTGGATCTCCAGATGTTGCAAAACTGCAACTCCCAGCATGCCCAGATGCCAAGGGCTGTCTGGGCATGCTGGGAGTTGTAGTTTACAGGGTCCTATTACAGCAATGCATGTCGCTTTACGGCGACGTGCATTGCTGTAAAGGGCCCGACCGCGGCTGAAGATCTACTCACCTGTCGCCGCCGCCGCCGTCTTCATCGTCTGGATCCGGGTCTTCAGGGACGAGGTAAGTACCGGGGGCCGGTCCCCAGTACTCCCCCGTCCCCCGCCGCGTCCTCCGGTCTTCCTCCCGTCCTCTCCGGACTTTCAGGGGCCGGGCAGGACGGGAGGAAGTAACCGCCCTCCCCCCTGCGATTGGTCGGTTAACTAACCGACAGATCGCAGGGTATAGGAGGAGGTGGCCGGCTTGCCACCTCGCTCCAATACTTCAGCATGGTCCTGGCTGTCTGTGACAGCCGGGATCATGCGAAATTACCGGGTGGTCGGGTCCCAGAGACCCGATCAGCCCGGTATCGCCGCAGATCGCATGGCCCCCCTCGGCGTTTGCCCTGGATGCCTGCTGAAGGATTTCAGCAGGCATCCGGTTCCGATCTCTGCCCGGCGAGCGGCAGAGACCGGAAAACGCCATGACGTATGCATACGTCATGGGTCCTTAAGACCCAGGGTGTGATGACGTATGCATACGTCATGGGTCCTGAAGAGGTTAAAGGGGTTATCCAGGAATAAAAAAACAGAGCTAATTTCTTTCAAAAACAGCTCCCTGTCTGTCTCCAGGTTGGGTGGTGATCTGCATCTCAGTTCCAATGAAATGAATGTTGTAATAGCCAAGTTGTAATACCACACACAACCCTGGGACAGACATTGAGCTGTTTTTGAAAGAAATTTGCTCTGGTTTTTTTTTCAATTCCTGGATAATCCCTTTAAGCATGCTCTGTCTCATATAGACATTATAGAGGGGCCAAAAAGCACAGGTGCTGCCCAAATCAGATTCCAATATTTATTTTTTATATTAATGGCTAATGAAAGAAGTGAATTAATTGGCTGCTATTACCCAGCCAAACAAGTCTATTCTTTCTGCTGACACCGGAATTCCAATTTTTGCGCTAGATGTTTCCGGCTTGCTATGTGAACAGTGCAGCAGAATCCCATTGAATTCCGCACAGAAATTCTGCCATGTGAACGTAGTCTAAGGGGGAAACCACAAAACAACTAAATATCATAATAAGGTTCAATTAGACAGATGGATATAATGATTTAAATTAAATGTCAGTGTGGTCGCCCAGTATGGGATATGGTCCTGTATGGTCCTTCTGTCCAGTCAGTCCCTATATGTCCCCAGGGCTCTCCTTTAGTTTCTCCTCCTGTGTATATAGGTTTACCAAGAAGGGTTTTCACATAAAGACTAAAAGGACCTTTATTGTTAGGTTATGTTTAAGTCACATGTTTAAGTCATATGATTGTTACCCAGAGAGCCCAGTGACCAGGTGACCTCTCTAGTGACCTATGGGCTCCTTGCACAGCCCCCCTATATAAGATGGGGAGGAGCTGCAATCTCTTTTCTTCATCTTTCATCGCTCTTGTTCCTGAGGTCCAGTGCAGTCAAGATGTCTTACAGAGTGTGTCCAGAGAATTGGAGGTCCCAAGACTAAAGTCTGCAGCCACCTGTCAGTTGCAAGTAAGCTTAAAGGGGTACTTCGGTGCTTACACATCTTATCCCCTAACCAAAGGATAGGGGATAAGATGCCTGATCACGGGAGTCCCGCAGCAGGGGACGCCAAGGATCATGCACGGGGCACCCAGTTTGTAATCAGGAGTGACGTCACACGCCGCCGGCCCTGCGGTCGACCGTAATCAGAGCAAACACGCTCCGGGGACTGATTACAAACGGGACTCCCACGATCAAGCATCTTATCCCCTATCCTTTGGATACGGGATAAGATGTGTAAGCACCGGAGTACCCCTTTAAGTAATCTAAATTGTCAGTCATCAAGTCTACCGTCTAGTCACCGTGGCCTGCAATATAGTCTGTTAAGTCACTGCAAGTCCCACAAAGCCTGCGAGGTCCCCCTGTGTCACTGGCCACTCTCTGGGATACTGGCTGAACTGTATAGACTGTACCACCTGTCTAACCTCAGTAAAAGCTACCGTTACCCTTAACCTGGCCTTGGACTCTTTATTGCCCCTGCCTGACCTAGGACTAGCGGTACTACCTTCGGGTGGTTACATAGGAAACCCACGCCCTGGCGTCACAAGCATGAAGGGGTTAATACCATCTCACCTCACACCCCGTGGCTCACCACATTAGTATTTACTTATTAATGAGGCACAATCTGTTTACATAATTTTTCAGGTGTAAATGAACTTTCTGTGTAAAGACTTTGTTGATAAAATCCCTTTCTATTCAAGAATCAAAAAAAATCATAGTCCTTCATAAGTTTTATAGGAAAACCCATCTGGGCGCAGTAATTAAAGGGTGCGTACCGTATATCATCCGCGCCTCTACTTACAATTTATGATTTGCTTCAAGGTTGGTGAAATCTTTCAAGTTTCTCATAAATTGGGATGAGATCATGATGTTACTTTAACTGTGATTAGATTGGTGCTTAACACGTTACTATGAGTGAAACTGGGGGAAAACAATGGAAAGTAATTCCCCTCTGGGAAAAAAATAAATAAAAATAAAAAACATCTAAATAATGTAGTTTTGTGGCAAGCATGTCGTTCGGAGGGGCTCTCTTGCTTATGGAAGTGGGGGGAAAAAAACAAAAAACTTTTGTCTCCCAATAGGACAATTTTGATGGGTGGCATATTGTATAGTCCCAACACGTCAATATATAATGAAAAAGTGGTAAATAGTCTGATTTTCTATGCTGCTATTACTGCTACCATCACCAACTCTCATGAGACCCCCAAGCACTTGCAGACAATATTAGATAGTAAGGTTGTCATCTTCGCTCCCCCAGAATCATAAATGGCAAACCTGCTAATCCAGATAGATTTACATTGCTTTTTCATTATATGCATTTCCAACAGGACCAATGCATAAGAGGAAGCAGCAAGTACCCGGCTCTGTCAGAATGCCAGCTGGAGGTCAGGGATATGCCATCGTTTTGATCTTACATCACCCCAAGACCATTATCTAACATTTTGTATTGTCAGACTACCCCTGTAGCCTTGGGTTTAGAAAAGCTGGATGACCATCCCTATAGAAGCTGTATTAGCAGCTATATTAGTTATTAATCATTTCCAGATATTAAAGGAGGCATCTAATATAGTCCATGTTCAGAACTATGTTCTTGGCTGCAGAGTTTCCTGATGGACAAGTACCAGGTGGTAAGAGTAGGAAAAGGTTATGATCATACCCGTGTTTCTCCGAAAATAAGACCGGGTCTTATATTAATTTTAGTCACAAAAAAAAAAACAAAAAAAAAAAAACACACTAGGGCTTATTTTCAGGGTAGGGCTTATTTATTTATGGGGGGCTTCAGGAGTGTGGAGGATGGTGGGGGCTGTGGAAGGATGGGGGGCTGTAGCCGTGTGGAGGATGGGGGCTGTGGGAGTGTGGAGGATGGGGGGCTGTAGCAGTGTGGAGGATGCCGCACCCCCCCCCCCCATCTTCCACACTGCTACAGCCCCCCATCCTCCCACAGCCCCCCATCCTCCACACTCCCGCAGCCCCCCCATCCTCCACACTCCCGCAGCCCCCCCCATCCTCCACACTCCTGCAGCCCCCCCGCCCCATCATCCACTCTCCTGCAGCCCCCCCCCCTCATCCTCCACACTCCTGCAGCCCCCCCCCCCATCCTCCACACTCCTGCAGCCCCCCCCCATCCTCCACACTCCTGCAGCCCCCCCCCCCCCCCCCCCATCATCCTCCCCTTCCCCCTCCACACTCCTACAGTGCCCCCCACCCCTCTGCCATAATAAACTACACATTTCTTCCCCAGCGGAAACCAGCACTACCCCACCTTCATAGCGTCCGCAACTGAAGCTGCAGCTCTCGGCGGTGGGATCCGCTTCTGCTGCTTAGCAGCCGGGGCAGGGACACGTCCGTGACGTCGGGCGTGCATACGCGTGGACGTTTTAAAGCGACAGCGTCCCTGCCCCGGCTCATTTAACTTGCCAAGGGACCAGCCAAAGGGGGGGAGCATTCCGGTCCGCATTACTGGCGGCCACGGTCCAGATCTGGACCGCCAGTTGAGTACCCCTGGCCTGGGTCTTATTTTCGGGGTAGGGAAAACCGGGTACATCAGATATTTCTATTTAAAAAAAATCCTTCACAGACCTATAGAAGAAACCAGAAGAAGAACATTGGATTTCTGTCACAGATTGGCACTTTCTGGGCCATGGATTTTGATGTTGTTTTAAATGCAGATTATGCCCAGCATAATTTTCGTATACGTACCACAAGGATAATATTCTGCTCAAATATGCCAATGACAATGCCGATTGCCATTATAAGAGGAAGTGGAAGATTCATATCCACCATAGACACTCAGTGCTTGATACAAAAAAGGAATTCCTGTAACAGACTACTACTGCAGACGAGATAAGCAGTGCATACATAGTGCCGCTCATCTTCATAAAACCTTCAGGCTCCAGCACCAGAATGTGACAAATAGCATTTACAGATCTGGCACTGTAACATTTTCATTGATAGGTTGTCTGCATTTTTATAAAAAAAAAAAAAAAAGCTGTACAAATAACAAAATTGTTCCCAATACTGCTGTGTGGTGGCCCAATATGGGCTGTTGTGTCCACGTACTTCTCCTGTCAGGCAGAGTCTCTCCATGTCCCCAGGACCCCCTTTATGCGTTATCCCCTATGTACATAAGTTGTATAATAATATGTACTGTTTCCTTTATAGCTGTTACCATGTGATTGTTACCCAGGAGGCACTAGTGACCAGATGACCCCCCCCCCGACCTATGGGTTCCTTACACAGCCCCCCTATAAAACCAGGGGAAGGACTGCAATCTCTCTCTTAGCTCATTGCTATTCCTGCTGAGGTCCAGTGCAGTCGTCTCAGTGTCCGGAGCATTGGAGGCCTCAAGCCTAAAGTCTGCAGCCACAAGTCAGCTCAAAGCCATCTTCATGTCAATTGTCAAGTCAGTCAAGTCAAGTCTTCTCTATAGTCACCGTGGCCTGCACTAAAGTGTCTCTACATACTGCAAGTCCCAGCGAGCCTGTGAGGTCCCCTGTGTCACTGGTCACCTCCTTGGGATATTGGCTGTACTGTATAGACCAGTGGTCTTCAACCTGCGGACCTCCAGATGTTGCAAAACTACAATTCCCAGCATGCCCGGACAGCCAACGGCTGTCCGGGCATGCTGGGAGTTGTAGTTTTGCAACATCTGGAGGTCCGCAGGTTGAAGACCACTGGTATACACTATATCACCTGTCTACCCTCAGTAAAGCTACCGCTGTCTGTAACTTGGCGTCGGTGTCTTCATTGCCCCCGTGCCTAGCCCAGGACCAGCGGTATTACCTTCGGGTGGTTAAGGCTAAACCACGCCCTGGCGTCACGACAAGAAAGGGTTAATAACATCTGTCTAGGGACTATAACAGCTACCCCGCATTGCACCCCGCTGACACCACAGCTGGATAAGGGGTATACAACATGTGTTTTTGTAGTACTGTTTTTTTTTTTTTTGGATGATTTATTGTTTTTGTTACAGTCCATTTAATTTACCTGTATGCAAAAATATGGTCAAGTATGCTAATGTGTGTGCCAAAAAAAAAAAAAAAAAAAGCAATCCTTTTATAATGTATGTCAATGGAAAATGGATTAAGTTGTCTGGCACCCATTTTTAGCATCCATTAACATATGTGTTTTCCTAAAAAAAAAACATATGTCAAATGGACAGCAATAACTGGGTGTGAACACACGCACCCTTACATAAACTACATTTTTGTGGTCCCCAAGATGGTTTTCCTATTGCCTTACTTTATAAAACTGGCACAGGTGAAATCTTAAAGGGGTACTCTGGTGGAAAACCATTTTTTTTTTTTTTTTTTTTTTTTTTTTTTTAAATCAACTGGTGCCAGAAAGTTAAACAGATTTGTAAATTACTTCTATTAAAAAATCTTAATCCCTCCAGTACTTATTAGCTGCTGAATACTACAGAGGAAATTCTTTTCTTTTTGAAACACAGAGCTCTCTGCTGAATCACGAGCACGGTGCTCTCTGCTGACATCTCTGTCCATTTTAAGAACTGTCCAGAGTAGGAGAAAATCCCCATAGCAAACATATGCTGCTCTGGACAGTTCCTAAAATGGACAGAGATGTCAGAAGAGAGCACTGTGCTCCAAAAAGAAAAGAATTTCCTCTGTAGTTTTCAGCAGCTAATAACTACTGGAAGGATTACAATTTTTTAAATAGAAGTAATTTACAAATCTGTATGTATATACACAATATGGCATTATGGAGGGGGAAGATACAGAATGCCCCGTAGCAGCTATATTACAAGCCAAAAAACAAATGGTTCCCTACTACACCATTCAATAAAGAGAAGTGCTATATCCACATAGCGTAATGGGCAAAAAGCACTATAGGGGACTTCTAATGCAAGAAAATTCTTTTTTTATTACACCAGAGTACCCCTTTAAATTAAAATAATCCAAATACTGGATTATAGAGGTTCCATAAATTGTAGGGGTGTGCACTTGTGCAGGGCTGCCATCTGGGGTGGTACAGCCGATACCCCTGTATGGGGCACGGACCCCCATGGGGCCCGGCCAATTCCGGCAATTTTTTATTTATTTTTGTTACTGTAACTCACTGACCGCTGGGACCAACACATTATACACTGACTGACTGACTGACTACGCTGTACAGTCAGTCAATCAGTCACAGATTGTTGTCACACTGCAGCGGCAGCGCTGCAGCACGTACCTCAGGGGCCGGTGGCCGCTGCCACTTTAAAACAGCAGCAGTGGTCGCTGGGAGGTACGTCCCCTTTGTACCCTGACATCACGTGACCAGTGGAGTCCGGAAGAGGAGGCCTGCGGCAGGGAGCAGCGGCGCCACGACGGAAGAGCCTGCCCTGAGGAAGACGGCGGCACAGAGGTTAACATTAGCTAATGTTAAAAAAAAAAAAAAAATATATATATATATATATATATATATATATATATATATATATATATATATATATATATATATATATATATATTTTAGTGTGGCAGTCTGGAAGGGGGGGGGGGTGTAGGGCTGAGGTCTACAACTTTATGGGGCAGAGAGGGGCCCATATCAACTATATTGGGGCCCCTCATGTTCAAGTTGCCCCATATAGTTTTTGTAGGCCTTTTTTTTTTTATCAATAGTTGCCCCCATATAGTTGTAGGCCCCTTTGGCTGCACCCTTACAGTGCAGCCAAAGGGGCCTACAACTATAGTTGTTGTAGGCCCCTATAACAACTATATGGGGGCAACTTTAACATGGGGGCCTACCCAAACTATATGGAGCCCCCCATAAAGTTTGAATAGGACCCTCTTTAATAGTTGCCCCCCAGGGGGGCCCGGAGCCCTATGGCAGCACCCTGCCAGTAACTCCCATGCTAGGAACTATGCTGGCATTGTCCCTGCAGTGGAGTAACCAGACCCTTCACCTGCGGGCCCGCAGGTGAAGGGAAGGCCACCAATCTATGGAAGCAACGTAAGGGGGGCCTAAATCTAGGAGGGCAATGTAAGTGTACCTAATAATAATCTATGGGGGTAATGTAAGGGGGACTAAAACTATGGGGCAATGTAAGGTGCCAAATTCTATATGGGGACAATACTATATGGGGCATAATACTCTATGGGGGCAATGTTTATGACATGCTACTTTATGGGGGCAATGTGAGGGGGCCTGCGACTCTGAGGGCAATGTGAGAGCCTTATGCTATATGGGAGTAATGTAAGGGCGCCTAATACTATACAGAGACAGAGGGACCTAATGCTGTATGGGGGCAATGTGAGGGGGCCTAGTACTATACAGAGGCACAGAGGGATCTAATACTTATATGTGGCAGTGTAATACATATACAGTAGATTGTTTGTATATAGAGGTGAGGATTTTGCTGTAAGAAGCCTAAAATGTTTGTTTGGCAGATTCGGTGAAGACGAGTTGTGATCGGGAAAGGTCTTCATGATGACCCAGTATAGATGGAGAAATAAAAGAAAAGTGAACAACTCAGATAAGAAGACACCCCCTGTGAGTATGTGACTAATCACTTATGGTCACTATGAGTAGGGCCACTTTCAGCACATCCGCAGCATATTTGATGTTGCGGATTTCCTGCCGGCAGTCACAAGTTGACGCACAGAGCCACCCGGCCGCAGAAGGGATCATGCTCTGCTGTCACTCTGTGACTGCCGGCAGCACATCCGCAGAGTCATATACGCTGCGGATGCGCTGTGTGTGACCCTACCCTTAGAAGGGTATTGGTCTTTGTATAGTGGTTTTTAGTCAACAACAATATATCAGTGGTAATGGTAGTGGTCATGGTGTGGTGTAATTATTTGTCCCTTGTATAGTGTGGTTATCAGTGATACTGGTCCGTGTATAATGGTTTTATTTCCTTACAGTACGATGGTATTATTTAGTCACTGCCAGAGTGATATGTTGTCCTGAAGTGGACATATTTTATGTATCTGAGCCCGATACTATGATAAAATCCATAAAAGAGCTGTGTAAGGGGCCCCAAAATTTCTGATGGCAGCCCTGTACTTGTGTATACGGAGGGGGGTGGCAAATTTACTTGGTTCATTATAATAGAGAAGAAAGAAAATACACACGACAAGCCAACATTTCCCAGCTCCAGTCTTGTCGGCTTCTGGGAATGACCTATCAATCATCATTGCAGCATGCTCCAAGGGAAAGCAAGAGATTCCCTTTTTAATATCTAACACCATTGCCTAAATATGGGTCTTAAAACAATTGGGTCTTCTCCAAACAGCAAAAAGGAAGTTGATTTTCAGAAGCAAAACGTTAAAAGATTTCTGTCAGTGAAACACTTCACCTACCACACCCTGCAGCTCGTGTTTATGAGGAGAACAGAGTTTGGGTGAGATCATTCCTGGCAAAGAACCTAGTCAATGATACATGTCAGGGGAAGGGAGACTTGGAACAACTCCTTAAACCATACGGGTGTCCATGA